>NC_087201.1:2713281-2750781 GCF_015104395.2 Macrobrachium nipponense
TCTTTCATAGACTATTTCGTTTTGGCTGAGAAACAATGCACTTTAGAATAATGATGTAGTGAAATGACTGAAAGGGCTGCTTATTGAGTTTTTATTTCGCTGGCGTCGCAATATCGATCGTCCATTAAAAATTAATCATCACGATTGACTTACTCCTTTGGACATTTCAGGGAGAGTTTCATAAAAAGAATGAATATTAAGTGTCGCACTGAACTGATCACACAACTTTGAATCCCTTCGTAGAAAGAGGGATATTTCCTGCTGATTGATGGATTCTTAAATGTGTAATGACATCTGTGGGATATTCAGGCAATTTAATTAGAGGAATACATTTCTTATGATAGACTTCCGCAATGTACGTCACCAGGATGATATTGAAAATGTAGGTCGATAGTACAGGGTGTCCATAAAGTCCCAGTACTATTACAAGGAAAAAATACCTGTAATGGTACTGGGACTTTATGGACACCCTGTATTTGTGTGGCAATATTTAATTCTTGATATCTGGCGACCTGCTGCAGTAGCTGCAAAATTTAGCCGTCTAGATAATCCAAAATGTTTAATTATTCTTTTATGACTCGTTTTTATGTGTTTCAGGACTTTTTTGTTATATTGAAAAGTAGTGATATCTGCATTGCGATATTTGAGTCCCCACATCCTTTGATCCGTGATGTAATCAAGTTGTCCCAGCATCAATAAACAAAAAAGTGCACTGTGACTACCTACAAAAACAACGTCTTACAAGTGCAACTCTGGGCAGGTTGGCATTTCC
Source organism: Macrobrachium nipponense (assembly GCF_015104395.2). Classification (NCBI taxonomy): domain Eukaryota; kingdom Metazoa; phylum Arthropoda; class Malacostraca; order Decapoda; family Palaemonidae; genus Macrobrachium; species Macrobrachium nipponense. The sequence goes on from NC_087201.1 coordinate 2,714,054, forward strand.
TGGTTTTGATCCTCAGTCCTTGCACTTGTCATATTCAGCTTTTCGAACAGACTTTCAATGGAACAACAATTTAAACCAATGATATTTTAGTTCCTTATGCTGGATATATTTTGATTTCCTGCCAAGCAAAGGTTTCCAAATGAATAAAGTGAAGAAATAACTTATCAAGGGTAACTTAATTTACAGTCATAGGAATGGTTATATATTTAATGCCAGTATTTTTTATTTCTTTGTCACTTTATATCACGAAAAAGATTTGGTTAATTTGACGTACAAAAATAATAAATGAGTAATTCGCAGTTGACAATGTAGAACAGAATTTGTTAAAGAATAAGAATAATAAGAACAAAAGTAATGCAGTATAAAAAAAAAAAAAAATAGAAACTATATAGTCTTAGTTTCCAATTTACGTTTTACTGTTTGAAACTCGTTATAACAAATGAATTTTTTTTATCATCCTTCTTTCTTAAATAGAAAACTCCATTCTATCGTTGATCTTTTTGTCTCTTTCGGGGAACTTTCCAAATAGTTCTCTTCCTGTGACCAGGTAGCTCGTTTGTCACTTCCAATTAGTCTCTGTCTTTACTAAAAAACTTTTTTTTAATTATTCCATATCTTCACGAATTTATTGTTGTCAGTGTCAACATTAGTCAACCAATGTTTCGGCATATAAGAGGCTTATGGAAAATGGAGAAAAACAATGCACCAACAATATCCCAGATTGATTACATAATTGATTTATTGGTACACGTAATCTGGTTCTCAGCATAATAGCCCAAAAGATTTGTTTTGGGGTCTATAGAGTTTAAGAATTTGAATTCAGAAATGGAAAAGAAATATGAAAAATTATGACGGATATTACAAACAGGAATTCCTGTTTTTGACAAGTCTTCGTTTCGTGTCGATGACATTAATTTAGGCAATTTATTGAATTTGTTAACAGTTAAAATTTAGCCGGTGCTCTTACCCTTTTCCTCATATATCTTGCGGCCTTCTCTAATGTTACAAAAAATACATTTTGTAGTTTAAAACTTGTATCAGGTCTCCAAATAAACTGCAGGAAAATAATGAAGTTACAAAAGCTACCGAATGAAAGTACCTTAACAGTGGTATTTCCGTTATTAAAAAAAAAAAAACAGCTGGTGTGCGTTCATGATTCTTTAAACAAAAAAGTATTGCTACTAAAAAAAATTAAAATAAAGAACACTTCTTTGTTTTAAAGTTGAGTAAGTAATACATATGTATATTCGCCATTGGGTTTCTTAAGGTGTGCAGTATTCCGAAAGTTAAATACGAAAGCGATGATCATGAATCCTTTCTCCTTTTGCACAAGGTCATAAAACGGCCGATCCAAATTACTGCTTCCAGAAACTTTATGTCCTGTGGTTTTATCTTTCTTCTAAATGACAGGAATGAGATTTATTATATTCCTTAACTTGTAAAGCGCACTTATGCAAGACATGTTGCGAGAATACATAAGCAATTTAGTAAGGTATGACTTAAGTGAGAAGTAATTCATATTTGACACTTATAAACGCTTAAATGATTGCCCTAGACGTGACGGACTTACATTAATGTTTTCTGATATACATAAACGCAAAATATTGACTTTTAATACTCACTTTGCCTACCTCTTTGATGTTCAGACCACCCATAGTAGAAGATGACTTTAACGTAATGAACAAAGAAAGTACTTTGGACTTTGTAACGGGAAAGTTCTGACACTTTTAACCCACATGATGTTTGCAGCTCAAAGAATAATCTTCTAAGATTTTTATGTTTGTTCGTGTCTCTAAACGATGATATAACCTATTTTAGTTCATAATTATGTTTTCACGAATAAATTTTTTTATTATAATTATTATAGTAATATTGGCTATAACTTCATTTAAAACCTTAATCGATTACAATCTTAACAAATTGGTAATTATTTTGGACATTTTATGACGGCTAGGCCTTATGCCCGTAATTCATGCTTAATTCGACTTAGCACCAGTAATGGAAGGGTCTGTTGGCCAACAGCCTGACGGGTAACATGTAAAATCCTTTTATTTCCAGTACAATATCATTTTTTTGGTCTTTCTCTCCCCCCCCCCCCCCCCTCCTCTCTCTCTCTCTCTCTCTCTCTCTCTCTCTCTCTCTCTCTCTCTCTCTCTCTCTGTTTGTTATTATGATTGAAGACATAGACAGTAATGTTAAGGATTCGGTAGTGAGTAGTTTCGCAGATGACACAAGAATAAGTAGAGAAAATACTTGTGATGAAGATAGGAACGCTCTACAAAGAGACCTTAACAAAGTATATGATTGGGCAGAGGTAAATAGGAGGTGGGTATTTAACTCTGATAAATTTGAATCAATAAATTATGGAGACAGAGAAAGAAAGCTATATGCATATAGGGGACCTAATAATGAGACAATCACAAATAAGGAAGCAGTTAAAGACCTTGGTGTGATGATGAATAGGAACATGTTATGCAATGATCAAATAGCAATTCTGTTGGCAAAATGTAAAGCAACAATGGGAATGTTGTTACGGCACTTCAAAACAAGAAAAGCTGAACACATGATTATGCTTTATAAAACATATGTTCGTAGTCCACTTGAATATTGCAATATGATATGGTACCCACACTATCAAAAGGATATTGTTTCACAAATAGAGAGTGACAAAGGTCCTTTACAGCTAGAATAGAAGAAGTTAAAGACCTTGACTACTGGAAAGACTACAATCCTTAAAATTATATAGTCTAGAAACAGGAGAAGAGAACGCTACATGATAATTCAGGCATGGAAACAGATAGAAGGAATAGCAGAAAATATCATGGAACTAAAAATATCAGAAAGAGCAAGCAGAGGTAGATTAATAGTGCCCAAAACTATACCAGGAAAAATAAGGAAAGCACACAGGACATTAATCCACTACGCACCAGCATCGATAATGCAGCGTCTATTCAATGCGTTGCCAGCTCATCTGAGGAATATATCAGGAGTGAGCGTAGATGTGTTTAAGAATAAGCTCGACAAATATCTAAACTGCATCCCAGACCATCCAAGATTGGAAGATGCAAAATATACCGGAAGATGTACTAGCAACTCTCTGGTAGACATTAGAGGTGCCTCACACTGAGGGACCTGGGGCAACCCGAAACGAACTGTAAGGTCTGTAAGGTAAGGTCTCTCTCTACCTACTTTCAGCCTACAAAATGATCGTACCCAAGATCTATATTTTCGTAATTTCTGAATTTATTACTGTTTCTTTTAGATATTCCTTTTTTTTTAATTTATTTATTATATATATTTTTTTTTTAGCTTTTCTGTTTCCTACGATGCTACTACTTTAAGATGTATTCGACATTTTCTATTACCTTTTTTACCTTTTTTAATCTTATCGAGTTATATTTCTCAGCTTGCAGAGTTTTAGTTCTGGAAACCCTTTGTTTTTAATTTAGTTAGCATTGGTTTCTCTACCTTAAAAAAGAGCATATATTAATTTACAAACTGGGAGAATATTCCGATTCTGTGTTGCTGTCTGCTTGCTTGGGTATTCGGTATTTTGGAATCAATTGCAGGCAAAGCGAATCTCTGGAGGATATTCAGAGTTACATAATGATAAATACATACGTATATTTTCAAAGCATTACACAAACTTCGGTATTTTCCCAGACCGCCATTTACCGAACGACCGAATCACTGTTGAAATGTTAAATGCAAATAACATTTCCCTCACGTTTTGCACTACTGACATAGAGAGAGAGAGAGAGAGAGAGAGAGAGAGAGAGAGAGAGAGAGAGAGAGAAAATTGTTATAAAAACAGTATTAGAAGTTTTAGTGACGTACATTAATAACTTCTGTTATCATTTGTATCATTTGCGGTACGATTACAAATATTACTTGGTGTTCTTGTCATTGGGGCGTCTCCAATTCATCAACGCCCGATCTTAATCATACGTTTGAGAATCCTTTTCATATCTGGGGGTGGGGGGTCGGGTGTGTGGGGAAGGTGGGGTCTGTTTTCCGATGTGCATCCGTCATTAGCAGAGCATCATAAGTTTAATCCCCCAGTTCTGAAGTCCTCTTAGTCAACCGTCTTTGGTCCCGATGGACGACGCCCAATAACTTTCGTAGCACTTACACGTAGAATTCGAGTGTACTATGGTAATTATACACAAGTTTCCCGATTACGCAACTCATTTTCATTCAGATATAGTCCACTGGTGCTGAGTTAGGCTTTTGACGTTTATTTGAATATTCCTAATTACTTTCTTCATTAAACTTCAGATTATTTGGGTAATTTACATATTTACTATGAATGCCACAATTTTTTGTATATTCGAAACCACAAGTCCCAGAGATTAAATTCAATTTTTACTTAATTTTAGCAACAAAAATTGCACTTGATACCTCTCTCTCTCTCAGAGTTACCAAGTGATTCAGAGAACATTGTGAACACATCTCTATCATAAAATAGGACAGCAGTTCAAAATATTTCAAGCAATTCCTTATAGAGCGAAAGTGTCGGGTGCAGATTGCAATGTCATAAAGAGTCGTCAATAATTCCGTACAAAAAAATGTCTGATGGTAATTCTTGAATGGAATAAGAACTACTTAAAAGTACTTTTCTTAAGGGAAAAAGATTAATTTAAGAGAATATAGAATGCTAGTATTTTTAATCGTGTCCTTACGTAGTTTAGTAGCATCATTCAAGCTAAGTTGAAAATTTTATCCTTCAATTGGACGAAGTTCCCGCCCCCCCCCCGCCCCCCCCCCCCCCCCCACCCCCCCCCCCCCCCCCAAAAAAAAAAAAGTGCGCCGAAGTTTCTTCGGCCCAGTCGAGTTTTGTGTACAACGTATAATGTTGTGTAAAACCACCAGCTATGACCGACAGCTCTCCAGTTGCTCACCAGATGCGGTAGAGTAAGAGTGCGTCCCATGATTCCGGAAAGCGCTTGCAGAAGCATGAACCATGGCTAACTTTAACCTTAAATTATACAAAAACTACTGAGGTCAGAGGGTTGCAATTTGGTATGTTTGATGATTGGGGGGTGAATGATCAAAATACCAATTTGCAGCCCCCTAGTCTCCGTTTTTTTTTTTTTTTTTTTTTTTTTTTTTTGTTTTTTTTTTTTTTTTTTTTTTTTTTTTCTTTTTTTTTTAGATCTGAGGGCAGACAGAGTAAAATGCGGACGGACGGACGGACAAACAAAGCCGGCACAATTCTTTTCTTATTCAGAAAACTAAAATTGGAAATTAAATTAGATAAATTAAATGCTATCTGCGGCCCTAATACGTCCAAAAAAATTATCGTTTGGCAATTAATAAGAAGAGTTTTTGCCTAAATGTGTCATTTACTAGAGCGAAATGGAAACCTTTGCAACAAAGCATGCAGCTAACAAATGTCTGACGGAAATGAATTTACCCATATTTAAGTTTAAAATCGATTTAATTCATTAGTCTCTCTAAAACCAGGCTTTCACACTTATGATAGCAATGCTAACAGTTCCTCGCTTCTGAACCCATCCATTCTTAGATTCTCCTTGAAAGGTTAATCAAACATGATAATCATCTACTAAGTATTCCAGAGACAAGTATTTTTCGTAAACTACTTTTAAACCGACTTATGATGGATTTCTATGTCACTAAACCACTGAGTGTTTCCAACTTCGTCCTAATTTTCGAAAGTGCTGCGCATCGCCTTATATGTTTCATTGAATTTTTTTATTTAAGAATAATGAGATTCAAGCCGCGTTTAGCCACCCAACCTTCTGCAAAAGTGGTGAAGTGTATCAGTGACGTCGGTAGCTATAGCGTTTCCTCAACCATAACTTTTCAAACGGTTGTTCGACATATGGTTAAATGACATTTTACCTATTCTGGGCCATACGAAATTTTTAAAAGCAAATTAATGTGGCTTTTCAAGCGGTTGTTTGACCTGTGGTTAAATGTCATTCTTCCTATTCTGGACAATACGAGAATTTTTAAAATCAAATTAATATACGAGTATTGTATGATGATTATATATATATATATATATATATATATATATATATTATATATATATATATATATATATATATATATACACACACACACACACACACACACATATATATATATATATATATATATATATATATATATATATATATAGTATATATATATATATAATATATATATATATATAAAATATATTATATATAATTAGGTAAGGGGGGATGAGTTTGCGTCACAGATACGTCATTAAGCACCCATTGTTCGAAAAGACCTTTTTTCCTAAGCCCCATCCACAAGGTCGAGCTGTACCCGACGAACTTTGTTTAATGTGACGTCAGAAGCGGGAAACGTCAGGACTTTCTGCCTTGAGAGTCAATGGCTTCATCTGTCAGTTCAGTGTAGTAATACCATATATTAAGACGATGTTAGAAACACTCCGTGCTTTAGTAGCGTGGAAATCCATAATCAGTATTGAAAGTTGTTCACGAAAAATGCTATTTCAATGCTTCTGGAATGCATGATAGGTATGCCAGTTTAATGGAATGGTTGAGCGCCTTGACGATAACCCAAAGTCTAGTCACACTGTTTTATCCTCAATTTTGCGACTCCAAAATTAATGTGAGATTTGGAATGAATATTTTAAAAACTCTGACAGACAGCAGTGTGGCCGTTCAGTAAGCAGTTATGTAATATTTTTTTATGATTTTTTCTTAGTTTCTATTTAGCTGATCGATTTCTATGCTAATATTTTAATTTTCCTGCTCAGTTCAAAACCTTGGATTTAATGACGATGGTATTGACTTTACACTTAAGCCAGGCATCTCCAAAAATTAGAAAATAAAACATCTAAACTCAAACAATATCATTTTGAAATTAATTCTTCTGTTACTGTTCGCCTATGAAAAGCAAAACCGTAAAAAATTTATAGTAGTCAGGAAACTTGATATGATTAAAGACTATAAGCAAAAGATTTCGCTAAATATTATTCAATCATAATATATAACAGGATTTCAAGTTCCCGCGGCAGAGTAAGACAAAGATACCCTTTGTTTATCTATCTATTGCTTTTTTTAATAATTATATCACTTAGAGTATAATAGATTAAAAGCTTCCATAGTAACAGCGCAAAATAACATCAACGTTTCTACCAAATCAGATCTCATTTCATAGCACTCTCCCATTGTATTCTAGGAAATATGCTACATGTATCGTGTCGTAAAAGTTCAGAGCTGAACAATAAATGAAGGTTTATCCTTGTGTGTGTGTGTGTGTGTGTGTGTGTGTATATATATATATATATATATATATATATATATATATATATATATATATATATATATATAATATATATATATATATATAAACACTTGCCGCATACACACACACATACACATATATAGTGTGTGTATATTTTGTCCTATACGCAGCTTTTCAGATTGAATCCTATAGCTAGTGTCCTAGCGCCCCCCCCCCCCCCCCCCACAACACCCCGCCACCCCAAGAGGAGCAAATGAATGTTGACAGTAACACACTGAGTTTATTCGGGCAGCCATTTGAAATCCAATCAAAGTTTACGGAAAAATCAAAGCGCATTCAATTTTACTGAACGAAACGTCACACTATATATTGCGTTACTCCCGACTACGCCTGTCGCGGCCTTGATGACTGGTTGAAAGTTCCATCTGATACTCTGGGTCTCTGCTGGCTTAGAATTCATTGTATTCTTTTTTTTCATTATTCCCTTTAGTTCAATTTTCCTTGTCACTGATATGATACAATTGTCAGAGAAAATGTATTTCAGCAATTAAATCATTATCGGGTATAGATTTGTTAGACTTTTATATTATCAGATATGAGAGAGAGAGAGAGAGAGAGAGAGAGAGAGAGAGAGAGAATCAACTCGCGTCAAGTGGATATTATCGAGGGTATGCATGTGATGTCGAAATACTACTTAAACTGGTAAAGCTGAGAGAGAAATACTGCAGAAAAATGTAAAAATCTTTACTTTACAGTAGGATTAAAAAAAGAGAAAAGATATTATATAAAATTGTAAATTTTATGTTTTCATAAAGCGAAGTGCATGGGGACGGCAGGGCGGGTGGGGGGGGGGGGGTGGTGGTGGTAGGGGCATCAGTTGCAGTGCTTATATTCCTCAGTTAGCTGTGAAATTATAGTGCTAAGTCCCATTTTCTTAATCTTAAGGCGCCATTTACTTTGAAAACACTCATTTACAGTAACTGTTCTAAATAATATATATGCATATATATATATTAATAATATATATATATATATATATATATATTATATATATTTAGTATATATATATATATTCAATGTGGTGTCCATGAAACAACAGAACATTTGTGCTTTTGTATTGTTGCTCTTGAACTATCAATATTTATTATAGGCAAAGTATTTTAAGTACAGCACATTTTCATTTCCTGCTTGGCAATAACATCTTGAAGCTAATTAGCATATTTAATATTGTATGTGTCTTCGTTTTAATACAAGATTCTTCGTTTCAGCAGAACAGGAATATCACAACTCCATTGTGACTTTCTTTAGAGTGAAGTCGGCCTTTTTTTTCGATTGCATCATACTGAGGTGAAGTTATTCCCTTGTGAATCTGCTTTTCTCCCCAAAGCTGAAATGGTAATAAGCAGAATGTCACAGGTCGGGAAAATGGTCACGGTGTGTTTCAAGGGATTCTTATCTCTTCAAGCAAGATTTGTACGTATGTAGCGGCATTAGAGTCCGAAAGGTATTATTGCTTAAAGTTCTTAGTTATATTTCGAAGAGGGTCTACTCATTACGCAAATATTTAACTTGCAAAGTGCAAAGATCTGCCTCTCTGTGTTGGGAATATGTCCTCAATTCTTGCGAAATAGTAGCATCTCTCTTCTTTTTTTCCAGTGGAGTCTGCAAAAGGTCGAATGACAATAATATTCGGATAAAGTAATTTGAAAAGGGAAATAGTTATAAAAAGTAGTTCTAGTAGAGCAAGGGATTCAGGAAACTGAAATGAGAAAAAATTAACCATTGGTATGTTTTGGTAATCATAATTCTAGAATATTAGATTCGGAATTTTGTAGTATTTCGTATAATTGTAAGCTGAGATAGTGTTATATTTTAAGTTGGGTCCCACATTTACATTAATGTAAACGAATAGATATAAGAAATATAGGATATATTGAAATTAAATTATATGGTCATCAATGAACCCAAACGTGATGCCTATGTCAGTGTAACCATTTCAATACTGCCCTGGAAGCAGAAGTCATTCATGGGTATTCCAAGTTGGTGGAATTTAAATTGTACAATCTCTTTTCGAAGCATTCACAGACTCATTTTGATTCGACGCGCAGTTGCCATATGTCACCAAAGCAAGAGGGACTCTGCTATTCCACACTGCTAAAGTCCAGCAGCCTCATCGTTCTCGCACGAAAGACCAGTCAGTATATTCATCATCGATTAAAGAAGCATGCTCTTTATTTTTCTCAGGGAAGGGAGACCACAAAGTAAGTAAGTATATCTTAGTTTAACCTGACCACTGAGCTGATTAACAGCTCTCCTAGGGCTGGCCCGAAGGATTAGATATTTTAACGTGGCTAGGAACCAATTGGTCACCTAGCAACGGGACCTACAGCTTATTGTGGGATCCGAACCACATTATAACGAGAAATGAATTTCTATCACCAGAAATAAATTCCTCTGATTCCGCGTTGGCCGAGCCGAGATTCGAACTTCGGACCACAGGATTGGCAGCCGAGTGCGTAAACCACTTGTCCAACGGGGAATTAGGGAGACCACAGATTCAGCCGTTAGGTTAACTGGTGGCAATATTGAATGGCCGAATCTTTGAAAGGCGTCTATCATTTTCAAGATGATGAAGAAAGATCAAGATACAAACGAATTAAAGTTTTATTTGATAGTGATGTAGTACCTCTAAGAGTGATAACGTATTTAGTGGCCAGCTGTCTTCAAATATTGATTTGAAACTGGCTTGTGAACTTCGCCAGTAAACAAGCTCTCTCAAAAGTCATTCCTTGCTTTCCTTCAATTCTAGTTGGTTGGTACCTCAGTGGTTCTTCTCTTTTTTAACTATTTTAGATTTTTATTGCATTTAAACATAAATACTATTGTGAATCCTTGTATTTAGTTTTTAACATATGTATTTTTCTTTTAACGGAGTGAAGATGCGCAAAGTCGATGTGCGAAACGCTTTATGATAATAATCTATGGACCTCCTGAACCTCTTACCTATATATATATATGTATATATATATATCATATATATATATATATATATATATATATATATATATATATGTGTGTGTGTGTTGTGTGTGTGTGTGTGTGTGTGTGTGTATATTTATATATATGTATTATATATATATATATATATATAATATATATATATATATATATATATATTTGTATATATGACTGGTAAAAGTGTTCTGTAACAACAGAATTCCATCTAATAAAAGGAGCCCATAAAAACACCAAAATGTAGAGAGAAAAGTACTATATTTCAGAGACTGCTGTCTCTCTCTTCAGGTATATGAAGAGAGAGACAGCAGTCTCTGAAATATAGTACTTTTCTCTCTACATTTTGGTGTTTTTATGGGCTCCTTTTATTAGATTTGTATATATATATAGATATATAAATATATATATATATATATATATATATATATATATATATATATATATATATATATATATATATATATATATATATATATATTTAAACTGTGCCTTTTCTGTAATGCAATTATGACAAAACATTTAGTTAGTGTAACTAAGTTGTTAAACAAGATTGGCAAACCACCTCAGGGCAGTTACTCTGATAATCCAACTTTGTACTTTGATCAATGTTTTCAGTTTTTGCAACCTTTATTTCTCTTTCTGAAAGAGGGAAGGAGAGAATATACTCTCCGAAAGCTAAAATGAAAACTTTCAATTTTTTTCCCAAATCTTAAGGCTTCCTTCAACATAATATTTAATTACAAAGATACAGTGTCTATAATTTGCATAGTAGTACATATATATATATATATATATATATATATATATCTATATATATATATATATATATATATATATATATATATATTATATATATACGTACATGTAAAAAATTACGAATTGCAAGAGTTGAAGTATAAGGGATCCAATATCTATACCTGAAACTTGCAAATGATTTTAATATGTTGTTTTAAAACTACATATTAAAATTTCTATTCATATAACATGCCAGCAAAAAATAATATTTGAAAATTTCTCACTAATTTTTTTTATTTTGTGTATGCTTCATGATAGTTTAAATGATGTTGCATTGACATATTTATCTCGTCCTTTTCCCGACATCTGCCGGCCAGTTCCCGAGAACACAGCCCTGTGGACCTTAGAAGACGGTCCCAGGAAACCGAAATCTACCTGCTTGGAAAGGAGGCTGATCACGGCATGACAGGATGCACCTGGGAAACCGAGAGAAATCTCGAAACGATAAACGAGGCAGGTCTTCTGAGGATGCGTTTTCATTATTAATGCATGGCTATTGAGGATCATTTTCCTCCTGGATTCTGATTCGTCTTTTATCCCCACCGCCGTCCCTATGCAGAAGGGTTGGTTGCCTTGAAGAGTCATCTTCAACTATTCCTATCAAAAGCAATTCCTCTTGACCTACTAATTCTGACCACATGTCCAGACCTTCTCAATTTCCCCATAGGTGTGTGGGGGGGGGGGGGGTTGTGCCGTCAGTGTATACCTCATTAAGTGCACTCTGGGCATCACTTGATGCTCCTTGCAGCCTCTCTAGCAGCAAACTATTTCATTCATTTTACTGTGCCTCCGTTCTTATTCTCTTTCTTCCATCATCCTTTCCACTCTATTCTGACAACTGTGAAGTTTTCCTCCTGTTACAATTTAAAGCGTTTTTGCTCTTCAGTTCCCATTTAGCCCCGAATAACCTCATAGCTCTCAACACTTGGCCCTTGGCTTAAATTATATTGTATTCTATTCATCTTAATCTCGACTCTTCTTATTGCATAGACATTTTTTCCATTTTCCCATCTAAAAATCATTCACTTTCAATCGTTTTTTTTTTTATTGTAAAAATTACAGCGTCCTTCTTTTACGTTCCATGGAGATGGATTGCTTATACATAGAAACGAAAGTATCCGTGGTAACAACGCATTGGTCTTCTGTTAGCAAAATGCTGCCATTAGAAACATTTTAATTAAAAGACTCGTTGCTTAATTTTAACTAATGAATTTTCCGTTGTGAAAATGCCTCATTTTTTCATATATATATATATATATATATGTATATATATATATATATATATATATATATATATATATATATATATATATATATATATATATATATATATATATATATATATATATATATATATATATAGAAGAAACACGTATATATGTGTTTGTATGAGTTGTGTCCGTTCGTCTTCAGAACTTCTTTTATGTTCTTAACTTTCATTAAATAGTTTCATTACATATGGAGTTTACAAGGATTCCTGTTTATGTAACGTAGTTAGGCGTCACAATTTCTCACTATATTTTGCATCATAAGATTTATCGATAATTTCCCTCTTTTTAAGCAGGATTACATCCATGTGTGCAGGAATATTGGTAGTATCGATGGTCTCAGCATCAGAGAGCGAAATCTGTAAAATGCTTGAAAATTTTGAGGTAATGGACAGAAAGTTTGGACAGCAAACCATAATTCACTAAAACTTTTTCATGAATTCCTACTATTTATGTCATACCCTTTAACGTTTAGTTCGTTCGTACGTCAAAAGTAAACTTGTACCGTTAATTTTGCAAACATTAAAAGACAAAATCTCTCTTTCAAAGACAATTATTCTCCATATGTCGTCACTGTAGGTGACCAATTACTTTGTTTCGTGTTGACATAATGCATTTTATAGTCTAGCCATTTCTTGGCATTCAAAACTCCAACGAAATCTTAAGTTTATCCATTTAACAGGCATTCCTTTATTTCCTTACTGGCCTTTCTTATGATACTTATTTTTAACATCCGTTTTTTAGATTCCTTAGAAATGGTATGTGTTAAAATTACTAGTTACCATGGAAACCCCAAGCGTTCGATACATTTTGTAAAGAAAAACCTATTTAGGCAGTTTCAATCACTAAAAGTAATTTTCGTCATACTGATATATCTAATATTTTGGAAATGTTTGTTTGTACATTCTATCCACTTAAAGAGGTTCATATTGGATAAATTTTCAGCTTTCACAATATTGTTAAAAATTTCTCTTGTTAGAGAAGTTTTTGTGTGGGCCTGTCAACATGCAAACATTCTCCTTTTGATGCATCATATATATATCAATAAACTATTTGAATTTGAATTTTTTCTTAGTAACTCAACTTTTTAACAGATGTCGCTCCTGTACGGCGTGACGTCACGTCTCTTGGCAGTGAGGAGATTGTGTTCTTTAGAGTCCTTGGTTTTCACCTGCCATTGCTGTTCGTCGTGGGTGTCGTTCTGCCTAAGTTTCCGAAACACTTAAGAAAATTTTGTACAATTGACATGAGCTCAAGTGGGTACTCTGAAACTACAGAAGTTTGTTCTTTTACATTAATTTTATAAGTTTAAGATTAAGTATGGTCGTGAGGTTTAACAGTGTGAATTACATATCCTTTTATGTCAACGCATTTTGTAATATAACACTAAACATATTTTTGTGGGTGTTTAATAGCAGTTATTTGTTAGTAACCATTTTCTTAAAAGCAGGTTATAAGGGAATGAATATCTTGTCTGTTTACTACTAGTGGTGGAAATCATTTCTCCCAGCCCGGGTCTCCAATGCTGAGTTAAAGAAGTCTTTGAGAAAAGTAAATTTTGGCGAGTGGGAAAAGTGCAGTGGCCTAATCAGGTTGATAGGCAGAGGAAATCATGATATTCGTAAACGTGCTGATCATCGTCAAGGTAACAATCAAAGAAATTTTTAAAAGCTTGCGAAATAGCAAGGATATTACAAGGGTAGATTTTAAATTAATCCTAACCTTGCTTAATCCAGGGAAATAGGTCCTCTAGCCAAGTGTGTGAACCACATTTTTAACTTTTTCCGTTTGTGCTGTTTAAGGTAATTTTTTTTGTGATTGTCCACTAATTAATAATGTAGTGTTTGTCTTGAGTGAATTTTAAGTGAAGTTGTGCATTAAGTTTTAAAGGTATTAAGACTTTGTGGTAGATCTAAGCCCTCATTCCGCGGCGAACTAGACTATGCCAGTAAACGTTTTTCTATAGTTTTACCGCCTGAACAAGAATTTAAGATATGTTTTCGGCCGGATGTAATTAACGTGTAATTTACCTTTGAACATTTGTACCTACAGAAAAAACCAAGTCCATGTTGTTGTCTGTCGTATCACCTATTTTAATGAGCTCCTGTTCGTTCGTTTGTGTGCTGCGCAGTCTCTAATTGTCATGCTGAAACCACACCTTCCGAATGACTTCACAAAAAACTCCACCCAAAAAGTGACATCATTATAGACTCTTATCCAATCGCAAATAAGCAAGTTTCATTTTTCTCTGAAACAAAAAGCATAGTGTTTTCAGCCAATGACAATATATGTTACCAAGTCTTAAATTTTTTCGGCAAATACACCTATTTTCTCCAATTAAGCGTTAGTTGCACTAACGCCATGAGTGAATTAGCACGACTGTTTGTTCCCTGGGAAACTTTCCCCATAGTGTGTGAAAATTACGTGAATTATAGAGATTTCACTAACTATTATGGGCCTATAGAAAGGCTCGTAACTTTTGCCAAAAATCACGGTTTAATCGAGAACATATTTGCCCGACTTGTAAGGAAAAGTGCCTTCTTGACTTCAACAAAAAAGCCTTTCGGTGCGATAAAACCTACGTAAGGTAAGGTATTTCCTGTATATATTTTTATCGTATGAAATATGTGATTATAGTGTCAAATATGCTGGAGTATTCTCTGTTAGCCTAATGGCCGCTCAAATTTTTCGCAATTGTCATGAAGTGTGCAGGGATGGTAACTGCCCTTAAGGGGGGGGTCGCAAGGGCGGCGAAGCCCCCCTCCCCCCCAGGCCTAGGTAGGGGTACGGCGCTCTAGGTTAGGTTAGGTGGTTTGTTTGGTTAGGTAGTGCCCTGGAAATCGCGTTTCTCCTACTCCTCCCCACCCAAAAACCACGGTTCCCACTGGGGACCCCAAGATTTTTAGATGGAAACAAGGGTGTAATTGCTTGATGCCACCAATATTAATGATCAGTTTAAGCATAATCAATAAAAAATACATCGGAAAAATATAAATTGTTTTGCAAACAAGAGAACCGAGCTCTCCTTTAGTTTTACAGTCTTCACAGGTAAATTACGGTTTAATTACAGTCGACCAAATTAATATTACTTGAAATTCTTTTTCAGCAGGTAAAATAACATAGGAAAACGGCAATTGCCATAGTCTATTGTACCGCGGAATGCGGGCTTAGAATTAGACTTTGTATCATTATCGAGAATTGTGATTAAAGATAAGATCCCAGTTTTCATTACGTATTAAGATTCAATGGATTGAATTTTTCAGATTGAATTAGTGATATTAAGAATGTTCAAATAATTTTGTCATTTTAGGATGTCTACTAATGAAGTGATAGATAACTTTAGTAATTAGCTCCCTTGAATTTTTTATCAGTGAAATTTATTATGAAACTTAACATTACATTTGGTCTAAATTGAAGGAAAAAGGTTGGTTATCTTTCCTCTAAGGAAATTTAAAAGATTTTTGTTAGCATAAATGATTTCAATAGCCTGTCTATAGTCCGTACATGAATGCCAGATTATTACCAAGATTAAACATAAGTTCACTGAGAGGAGGAATTGTATAGTATGGAATTTCTAAAACTTCCATTGAACCCAGGAATCTTAAATTGCTTTTCTCTCCTAACTGGCGAGAAATTATGGTGTTTAGTGACTGTTGGTTTTCACTATGAACAGCTGCTAAAATTACATTTCTAGCCTCACAGATAAAAAGCTGTTGGTAATTTATTGCTAAACTTTAGCCCAGAAGGGAAAAGGTGAAGTCAAAGGAGCAGTGACTTTTACTTTCATGTAATAGTTCACTTTGTTGTATTAACACGGGCTGGGTGTAGGTGAGGACTAGTTCATGGATTTTTTGAGAAGATGAAAACCATGCATACCAAAAAAAAATATTTAAATTTTAGTGTTTTTAGAATGTACTATAATTGGCGTAATCTAAGGGATCCATAATTGTTTAGCCTCAAGATTTGCGTGATAAGATTTGTGGTTGGAACAGCTGATGGAAAATGTTGGGTTGAATAATCAGGACTTTGAGCATAGACAGAATGGATATAGTGACGGATGAGGTCAGGAAAAACAAAGCAGGTGACTTAAGGATAAGTGAAAGAAATTTGAAAGGAGGTATTCCAATAACCAGTCAAGGGTAGATAGTAAAACCTTAAAATAGGATGTTGTATCTATTTTTAAAGTTTGGGCACCACAGGGTACATTCGAACCTGATTATAACAGTTCCCAAAGTTACTGAAAAATATGCGTAACTTGTTTATATGTAAGCCGCGTCCCATGAAATTTTCTGCCACTGTGATGTCTTATAACTTTGCCAGACGCACAATCATGGCCGACTTTAAACCTTAAATAAAATAAAAATTGGGGCTAGAGAGCTGCAATTTGGTATACTTGATTGGAGGGAGATGATAAACATATCAATATGCAGCCCTCTTAGCTGCTGTAGTTTTTTTAAGATCTTAGGGGTCGGACAGAATAATTAGATCAGAAAATGTGCTGCCGGGCAGACTAATAGATTTGAAAAGTTGTATTTTACAGATAACTATAAGAAAAAAACTTAAAGCATTAGGGTACTTGGAGGCGCAGTTAGTATTGAGGTATGGTCAAGCCGTGTCAGTTTCAGAGTAATTGCAAGAAATCCTGCACCAGTCATTTTATCCCAATTTTTAAGAACTTAATGTTTGGTCAATGTCTTGTTAAAGAAAGGGTCACGTCAAAGATCGCTCAAGATATGACTGCAAAGAAAGTTTCGTGGAGGATAAGGCGAATCTGCTGAGGGAAATTGCGTGAGAAACTGGCTCAAGAAAATTATGGAACAGGGTGCGATATTTAAGGAAAATATTAAGCATAACCATGCGCTTTTTCATTGAGGCGATCGCAGATCAGTGAAGTTTGAGGAGCATTTTAGCAGAGGACTAAATTTAGAAAGAATATTAACATCCATTTAAGTGGTTGAAATACTGCAGTTGCCAAGAATGCAGTTTGGAGTTATCCTTGAGATTACTTTTGAAAGTATGTGGTCAAAAAAAGATATAAGGATACACAAGTATGTGGAAGTCTGAACTTGAACTGTGTGGGACTTGTAGAACTTGGTGATTAGGATTTTCTTAAATATCCTTTTCCTTTAGTGCGGAGAAATTTTGCCAAAATGCTTTTAAGATAAAACCTTTGAAATCATTTGATGTAAGGTGTTGGCTAAAAGGATACGGTTATGAACTTGAAAGGTTTGCTTGTAAGGTTTGGAAAAGGTAAGTTTTATATAATGTTACTTTACAGATACAATACTGATCTTTGAAGTGGCCCTAATCCATTCTGGTTCTAGAACATGAATCATTAGACGTTGTTTCAGAGCAATGTAAAGTTTGTCAAAGTGCCATAATTTTAAGATTTTAGCCAACAAGCAGGGGTCAAATCCTTGAAATCTAGTGTAAACTATTTACTTGTGAAATGTTGGTATCTTGCAACAAATTGACATATTTCAGGTGGACTTTGAACTTTATAGAAATGACATAGCACAGTGAATAAAACTAATAATCAGATGGGGAAAGGTAATTGCAGTGGAAAGGTAATTGCAGTGGAAAGGTAATTGCAGTGGAAAGGTAATTGCAGTGGAAAGGTAATTGCAGTGGAAAGGTAATTGCAGTGAAATCTACCAAGGTAAAACTAAGTTTCGTGTAGTTGTGAACTATAGTTATTTTTGTAAAACTTAATTTGGTAAATGTAGGCTTTTCGTAGACCACTAAATTACTCGCGTATTTCATAATCCTTGAAAATAACGAATACATACTGGACCTACCATATCAGAGTGCTCGGTATAATCTTGGCCTGCCACCTCCGTGGCCGCAAGTTCCATTCTCGGCCATTCCAGTGAGGGGTTAGAGGTGTATCTCTGGTGATGGTTCTCACTCGACGTGGTTCGGAAGTCACTTAAAGCAGTTGGTCCCGTTGATGAATAACTACTGGTTCCATGCAACTCAAAAACACCTTACAAACAACTATACAAACAAATACAAACAAACCTACCATATCAGTTTAAGTAATAATTTTAGTTTATTGTAGTTTGAACAAAATTGTTCTAAGAAAAAGTACATGGGTAGATTGCAGCTTTTTCCCCAAAGATTTGAAAATTTTCTACAATACTGGATGTGTTAGGTAAATGCTGTATTTTAATTTAAAATTACCCATTGGGTGCTCATATAGATTTTTAGCTTAGTTTTGGCATCTATGAAAACCTTTTTGCTTTGAGATGTTTTTGTTTTTGCGATTCTAAATAATCTCATAGCATCTTTGAAAACCCTTTTGCTTTGAGATGTTTTTGTTTTTGTGATTCTAAATCTCATAGCTGCTTTGTTCATCTCTAAGGCTTCTTCGTTCATAACTTCAATATTTTTCATAGCAGCAAATCATTTGCAACCCCTTTGGGATTTACACTATTTTAAGTTTAGTTTTCAATGTTAAAAATTGTTCAGCTATAAAATTAGAATTTTTCTTTTGCAGGGATTGCCATTGCAAAATCTCAAAGCTGAGGACTCCACCTTGAGTTAGCACCAGACTGACAAGTCACTTCCCGAGAAGCATTTTCCTGAATTTGAATACAGGAATTTATCGGAATTCGGACCTAATAGGCTAGTCACTCGGTGGCAAATCTTCCTAAGATTTTGAATATTAGAGTTTTTTTAGAATGAGAATCTTCAAAGATTTGTGTTAATGCCAAAGCACTAAATATTCCAACCCATAACTCTTATTCCCCATTGTACTTATGTTCTTGTAGTAGAAAATTTGAATGCTTAAATTACTGTTCATTTTCTTAAGTGTTTGATTGAGGGTTTCTTGATAGCTAGCAATTCATGGTTTGAGGTTAAACTTAAGTGTAACTTAGTCTGATGAAAATCAAATTTAATCTGAAGTACTTCTCGCCATATCTCCTCCGGGTGTTCCTCTTCGAACTTCTGGACCAGTGTCTTTATGCAGCATGGTTATGGCTTTGTTCCTACATAAGCATAGTTCTCTTGATTATAGTATAGTTAATTAATTGTACAGTACTTTAAAAATATTAAGCAAAAGTAAAATTTGTTTTATAGATTGTAGTTTGTGATTATATTTGACTGAGTGCATGGAAATTGATTATATAAAGATTTGAAATATTCAAAATAAAACTTAACCATTTTAAAATAAGCTTTGAATAAATCCTGCTAAAACTTAGTTTGTAGTACTACATCTCTTGTAATTTGTGGGAAATTAACCCAGAATTTAGATACCAAAGTCGTGCTAGTGCTGAAAGCTGGAGGACACATTTAATACAAATGGATTTTGGTATTGATGTATAGTCTTTCATGAAGGTAGCCTACTAGAGTGGTTGGTGAATGCACCATACTACTTCAGGCTAAGGGTCTGGTAGGTCATGGTCGGGTAGGTCATCATATCTCTACTTATAACCATAACATCTAGGCCTCTATTAATCACTCTAGGGATTGCCCTACCTAAACTGCTTTTCTGTGACTTATTGGTTTTGTGTATTAAGTTCCAAGTCCACAACCAGTGTAAATTTAACACATTTGTATGATCTAATACCAGTTCTGACTTAAGAATATTGGTATACTTGTGATCTATCCAATAACAGTACCAAGTAGTTTTCTTATTTCACAGATAACAAGGCTGTAACCTTTGCCACTGAATAGCATGTTACTGGCTCTTTGCTCTGAGATTCTTACCCATATCTGGTGTTCAAAGGCATTATTTAGTGTATGCTAATTACTTACTTTATCCCTTTCAGACAAGTATCTAAGGCCTAAGGAAACCTCCCAGTTTCTAACTGTTGGTAACAGTACCAAAATATATAAAGTACAAACGCTTAGTGGCAAAAAACCACTTGTTCTAGAATTGTAATGTGAAAGGTCCTTATTCTTTTCTGAATTCTTGAGCAATGAGGCTTTGTTTTTGGTTCTGTGGCTTTTGAAATTCGTGAGGATTGATAGATTTACACTGTGTATTGTAAGTGGGATAGATTAATTACTGTGTATTGTAAGTGGGAAGAGTGGGTAGTTATAATTGTGTTTTCTTATGTCTTGGGAATGTCTGTACACAGCAAGTAGTTTCACTTGACTGTTGCCCATAGGAGCTTATTCGTATTCACCTCAAACACTGCCAGCTAGATACTAGCTTTGAAATTATATTGGAAGCCTTGAAAGATTCAATATCCAAACAATAATAAATACCTACTTGTTTTCGGGACTGATTGAAGCTCCTGATACTTGTTTTAAGATTATTGCACCAGAGTAAATCTTAGTGCTTGTAGGTAATGGAAATTTTTTTTTAGATACATTTACTAAAAAGTGTCAAGTTCTTGGCTTAAATAGGGTTTAATTACTGTTTTAATTCCTTCGCTTTTGCGCACTGCTGTATTCAAACCCTTGATGGCAGGAAAGAATGGTGACTAATAGCAACTTGAATGGATGTCTGAAGCATTTTAAGGTACTCCACATGCCATAAATATGCCAGTGTTCTATGAGCTCTTGCTTAGGTGAAATAACAATCTCCTTTCCTATAGTTTTGTACCGATACAGTGAGAAAAATGAGGTAGATATGTATAAAATGAGTTGTGCATACTAATCTGAACTGAATTGGCTGAAAATAATGCAGCTAAACCTGAGGAAGGAAGGTTGTCCTAAATAATACTGAGTGACAGATGTTTCTAACTACTTTATTTATGAAACTGCTTTCAGGTTTGTTTCTGCTTTCTGAAGTGCTATATTAGTTGTGATAGTGACATCTTTAATGTTTTTATGGTGAAAATTTTCGTATTTGTTCATACTTGTATATTACCAAAAGGGACTACCCTTAAGGAAACTGGTGTCTGCTGTGCTCACTTTGTAGTTGCTGAGGGTAGCAAAATTGTCCAGACTCCGTACTGTTTTGGGGCGGGGGGGATGATGTCTGCCGTGCTCACTTTGAAGTTGCTGAGGGTAGCAAAATTGCCCAGAATCAGTGTTGTTCTGGGAGTGGGGGGGCATGTTTCTCTGTCATGTAAACCAATTGACCTGGCTATCCTATACAAAATGCTACCTTCATGTTTTGTTGTATTTGTTAAGCTTGCTCCTAGTGTTTTACTGGTAATGAATTAGAGATTAAACTTTACTGTGATTTTAAGTTGAAATTTTTCATATTTTTGGAGAGAGACAGGACTGACTACTTAATAACTAGCTGTCACTTTGAATTACAGAATATACCTAGAAATAACTGGACTTCCTTACATTCCTGTGACCCATGCACTTGCAGCTTGACTTTGGTTGAAGCATGATCAATCCAAGCTACAGAAATAGTTTTCTTTGTTTAAATGAGACCTCAGTAAGTCTGTGCACTGCTGATTGATGTTTGTCACGCTGGCTGCTTCAGATGTGATTTTTAAGGGTATTTTTCATTAAACTCTAAAAATAGGTGAATTGGTATCCCGAGATGTATAATTCATCTCTTCAATCTTTGGAGAGCTGTAAGGTAAATCACAATTTCAAGTGCTGGATCAATTCAGAATTCAGATGTGGTTTGAAATGGGAAGTTGGAGGAAGTATTTGTATGACAATACTCAATGCTTTGTTCTGGTGTCAGACGTAGAAATAGACCTAATGTCTAGAATCAGCTGCCACTTGATATCTACTAATGCTGATTAGTTAATGGTTAGGTACACTTGAATGTGGCATTAGGCACTTGGTAACGGTGGTTACTTATTAATTAAATTAATGGCTGATTATGCAAACAAATGGTTCATTATGGAATTGGAAGCTATTGGAGAGTTCGTTCCTGAAATTCTTGCCTTCATTAGACCAGTTAATATTTTGCTCTTGTAGAGCTCTCTTCCAATAGTTAAGGGGTTTGATTCTATTATTGGTGGTTACACTTGTGTGTACTTTATGCAATCTAACACAGATTAAAAAGTCGACTTGGGCATTTTCAGTAATGCGTTACTTTGGCCATTTTTTGATGCCTTAAGCTTTGAGTGAAGGCTGCACGCCTTTTCATTGGTCAGCAGCTTTGCCCATCTTTGATAACCTAAATGAAGGCTTAAATACCCGATTATGGTTACATTACTTTAAATTCAGATAGTCATTCCAGTTCCCAACCTTGCTCACAAAATACCCTCTTGCTCGTTTCACTTGCTTTCAGCAATCTGCTAATTCAATTTTCGTCAAAACTGATGCTGAGTTTGGAATGGTATTAAGGAATATATACCACTGGTACCCTGTAATTTTTTTTTTATTTGTACGCCTTATTACTTTATTAACTTGTCAGATATTACATACTAATCAAAATACATTGTAAGTGGACCCAGTCTACTTCAGTATAGGCATTTACTTTCCTATTCCTTAATTTTTATTTTTTTTTTACAGATTCTTCAGTCTTATGGGAGCAGTCTCTCTGCAAAGCCGCGCCAACTAGAGGAACTCTTTAGTCAGTCATGTGATCTTTCTTTCCCCGGTTAGCTGCTACAGAATAAAGGTTGGGTTAATATTGTCATTTATAAGTTTTGTAGGTCAGGTTTTTGCCAGTTAAACAAAATCTGCAACTTTGAATCGTCAGCTGAAGTAATTTACATAAAGTTTATCGAAATTTTAATTTCCCAAAAGACTAATTTTTAGATTGAACCAGACTATTTTTTTAGTATTATAAAGCCCTAGCTTATTTCCTTGAGGGAAGCTAGATTTCAGCTAAATGCTAATTATCTTGAGTTGATTTTGCGTGAAAACCTTGACATTTTAAATGTAGATAGTACAAGGAAGAAACTTTTGCAAATATGCCCTTTGGTCACACTATATACACTTTAGATCAAGCTCGATATACTTATTTTCCAGAAATTGAATTTTTCATTGTTAGAGGAATGATTTAGTGCAGTAAAAGAATTTTAAAGTAATTACTAATTAAACTATTGCCATTAGCTTTTTGTTTTTAATGCGTAGAATTATTTTATGTATATAGAATTTTATAAAATTATAATTTACAAGAAAATTTTATATTCGTATCATTAACAGGTATGAATTCTGTTCTAGACCAGAGAGACATATTTGAGAGAGAATTAATTTACCAGACAATTTTATATTTGTATCATTTACAGCTATGAATTCTGTTATGGACCAGAAACAAAGATATTGCAGATAAATAAGACAAGACATAATTTAAGGAGGGGTATTTCATAGCGAGTGGTGGTTTAAAAATTTTCTTCGGGATAAAACTCTGAGCCTTTGTTCTCTATAACCACAGGAAGAATGAATCTATAGTCATCGCACAAGTTACTCTTTGGACCAATGTGTAATGCTGGAAGATACAGCAAAGAGTAAAATTTTTCGTTCGTCGGCAATGTGCAAATTTCCTGAAGATGATTGCGTGTTCAGCAAAGATACATCTCGGTTACGTAGTTAAAGCACAGTTTAGTCGACCGCTGTTGTAAACGTTACTGAAGATGTAGCAGAGTCATCTTGGTTACTACCCCAACTTTTCTGAAGATGATGATATTTACAAAGATGCAGCATAAATCATTATCATCATCCTGTGTTCAATACAAGGAAATTCTTAAGACACAAGAATAACATCCTGTGCCAGTTTTTCTTCTTCGACTATTCCCTTATATTCCAACTTGTGTAGGCTTCTGTCCCCTTCGGAACTTGTTGCGTTTCTTCGACTATTTTTTCTCTTCGGTAACATCTCTTGTAGACTTCTCTCCCCGTCAGATATAGCTTGTGTTCATAATTCTCTCACCTTCAAAATCATTTTTTCGTTACTTCGTGAATAAGTTTTCAATGATGCCGCTTTTAGACTTTTCTCCCCTTTAGAAACCTCTAACGTTGTCTGCTTCATCTTGTATCCCTGTTGTTGACATCTTTCCTCTCGTAACTAGAAAGAACAAATTGGGGTGTCGAAATATGTAAAATAAAAAATAAAACTAATTGAATTAAACTTCATATATTCTAATTCCTTTGTATCAATTGTAAACTTCGGGTAGAACTAAAGCATAGTTCAATATTGACAAATTAACAAAATTCTGATTGTTGCTAAAAAATTAATAAATGCGCATAAGATTGTGAAATGAGCATTTTGAAAATGACTAGAAAATTTCATAAAATGGAAATTAACTACCAACATAACTAGGTCTGCATGTTTGCAAAATTATCCTATAGAGAAAAACAACTCGCCCAATTTTGCGAATGTATTAAAAGCGACAGTTGCCAGCTCATGACAGGGTCTCAAGGTTTAAGTTATCGAATAATACCTTCCACCTTACAAAACACACAAAATTGCATTGCAGTATTTTAAACATACTTAAATTTTTCTGATTCAGGAAATAATGGCTGGAAATACAAAAGAAAGAATGAATTTATAAATTCAGAAGACCAAATTCCACAGTAAGGAGGCATTCAAAAGTTAATTTCAAATATTTCAAGAACAATATTTATTCATGTGAATCCCAAGCAGTCTGGAAATGATTGGAAATAAACACGAACGAACAAGGGAAAATAAGTAAACAATTACTGGCAGAAAGACCATAATTCATAGTAGAGAGCTACTCAAAGTTTTCAGGCAATATTTTTCTACAGTGACAATCCCTAAAGGTGCGTCCACACGGTCGAACAATGCCCGACGGACAAACATTGTTACCATATCACAGGCGAAGCAGGATGTCGTCATAAGCGTTGAAACGATGGAAGTAGATCTGGCTACAAACAGCGGTACCAGATGAGGTTGTTTGCCAATACTTTTACTCTGCTCACAAGGTAAAGACCGGCAGACAATTGTTAATGGGTAACAATGTTTGTCCGTCGGACATTGTTCGACCATGTGGACACACCTTAACACACTGGAAATTATGGCTGGAAATAAAAGAATGAATAAATGGAAAACCAAACTCCACAGAAGAGAGTTATGTAAAAGAGCAAGACAATATTTGGTTTCAGTGGCAATGTCTGACACTCGGGAAATAATGACTGGAAATACAAAAGAATGAATATAGAGAAAGTACAAGTACTGGAAGAAATACCAGAATCCACTCTAGGAAGATATTATGACTATTTGTTCCAGTGGTAATTCCTGGCATTCATTAAATAATGGCTGGAAATACAAAAGAACATATAAAGAGAAAGTACAAGTACTGGAAGAAATACCAGAATCCATTCTAGGGAGATATGACAATATTTGTTCCAGTGGTGTAATTCCTGGCATTCATTAAATAATGGCTGGAAATACACAAGAACGAAAAAAGGAAAAGGATCATACAAGTCCAATACAGGTTGGAAATACACAAGAACGAATAGAAGAAAATAAGTATATGAATACTGGCAGAAAGACCAAACATCACAGTAGGAAGGCAATAAAAAGTGAAATGCAATATTTGCTCAAATGGTATTTCTGACATAATTCCACACTAGGGAGGTATTGAAAAATAAGATATTAGCTCCAGTATGACATGGCCAGCTTGAGCATTTTTTTTTTTTTTTTATCGAGGAATGTGCTTCAAATGGTACAAACAGCTTGAGTAGTTTTATATAAAAGAACGCACTTCAGAAACTACAAACATGGTCAAGGAATAGCAGACTACTTTCTCAGATGAGCAATCGGTTATAAAACCAGCATGAATTAATCAAGACCAGCTCCCAATTCTGACCATCATGGAAACAAAACATTCCGTTAACAAATCGAATGGTCACTGAACGTTAAGGAAATCAAGCAAAGATCCTGGCTACAATCTTTAAAACAATTAAACATTGTTATGGAAGAAAGTGAACTCGTTATACCCTTAACTTGGTTTATCATGAATGAGGAAGCAGGAGACAAATGTGCTGTAGGGGCAAAAAAGGCAGGAAAGTTCACAGGAAAGTCCAAGTCTTCTTCATCTAAAGATATCAATGAAAGTGTGATTTTTGGGTGCTACCGACAATGAACCAGCAATCAACTTCTGAAGGAAACCAAGGACACCATCCAAATGTTTCTAAAATGGAACTAAAGAAGGGTCTATGCAACGTTGGAACAGAACACTAGTAGTTGAAAGCACAGGGCACTTGGATGAAACGGAGAAAGTGGCCGAGTCTGGCACTGCATGAACTGGGGACTCACTTGAGATCGAACGCTTTGGTGCCAAAGAACTCGCGGACGCCAAATCGTGAGCAGGTACTAGAGAGCACTTTTCTACAGACTGGTGCAATGAGAAATAAGAGGACTCTTTTGCTACTGGGCACTTGGCTGCCAATGAACTACAAAAATACATATAGAAATCCGAAAATTGCCTGGGTGTTACTTTCAGTCTCTCTGGCTGCGAAAATCGTTCTCTAAACCTTTTGCTGGGTAGCAAAGGGGAACAATCTTTGAACAATGAGCATCTTTATGTGGACAAGACTCTTCTGAAAATCTCCACTGGTCTTCTTGATTAGGGCTGGAATCATTAGAACTAAATGACAAAGTATGTCTCACTAGGACATCTTTCCAATGGTCATTTTTTGTCTGCACTTGGGACGCTCCAGGTGTGACTAAGGAGGCGACTGCCTATGAGCAGACCCCAGCGACCTCCCTCGGGCCTCCAAGTATGCCTCCTTCCAGGGCTAGGGGAGTATGGCAGTGACCTTCACCTTGGGCCACTGTAGAAACAAGGATATCAAACTTCCTGTCAAACTTGTCTTTGAGGCTGGCTTAGCGATCTGGCTTAGTGATTTTGGGGGAGGACTGGGAATAGGGAATATTGGTTTAGCATAAGGAGAGAGAAAAGAAATATCAGAAGTACCTGATTTCTTAGTTATGTCTTGCGTAGCTAAAGATTTAGTCCCAGCCCTAGAAGCTGCTTTTCTTTTATGATTGCTAACTTATTATTATGTGAAGCTAAAGTCTTTCACCATTTCTCTTCCCATAAACTGTACTTCTCACAAGTCAAAATCCTAGTGCAAACTTGACCCCTACATGCTGTACATAATGTATGTGGGTCATAGCAAGCCTTAGTCAACCTAGTGCAATACCTAATACTTGACGTACTAGAATCAGATATGTCTACTAGCCACTAAAGAGTCAAAAACGACAAAAATGACTTACCGATAAAGTCAGTAAGTCTCCTGAATAATTGAAGTCAAAATCGTGAAGGTCATAATCAAAATCCCCCCAGAAAACAAAAGCCAAAGGCTCCCAAGGCACAGAATACTTTGCCAAATCTGGGAAGAACTCGGCTGAAAACTATTGGCAAGCTGCGTACCCAACGCCTTGTTGGTCTGAAGCTGGCCGAAACATAATTGAGCTCTTAGCCGAGTTGTTCCTCTCTTCCTTACCCTAAAAATGGGCGGGGCCAGTCACCTATATGAACAAAAGACAATCGCTACCACTTATTTTTAAAATTTAAGCTGCAATCAAGTAGAAACTAAGTAATTACTGGGTAAGTTACTTATATGAAATCTATTTTATGTAAAACCATGAATATAACTAATGAAATTGCATAAAAAATGTTGCATGCAGTCCTATGCAACTGAAAATGCAAGTGGCCTAAGAAAATGGCTACATTTGTATTAACTCCTAAGTGAGGGTGCTGGCCTAAGGTTGTATGTTCTTGCTTAAACTCTTCCGATTCATGTAAAACCATGAAAATAACTAATGCAATTGCATAAATAGATACTTTATTCAATCCTACGTAATTGTATATGCAAGTGGCCTAAGAAAATGGCGCATTTGAATTAACCCCAAAGCTAGGTTATTGACTAAAGGTTCTAGGCTCTTTCATAAACTAGTCATTTCGTGTAATATCATGAAGTAAATATCTTCAAATTTCATATTATCTAAGCTATGGTACCTTCAGATACAGATACTGCAAGTAATTCTATGTAAATGGATGTGAAAATTGCATTTAATACGACCACCTTCATACATTCCTAACCTAGGGTGGTACACTAAGGTTTATAACAGCCTACCCAAACATGAGAGACATAAATGGCCGAAATTAAGGGATACAAGACGCACTGGAGTCACCCCTAAACCTGAACAGTAAATGGATGGCAATGGGGCATTTTAAATGCCCGTATATTTGACTTCATCTAAAATTTTACACCTTTAAATATAGATATTTAATCTTACCTTTATCTTAGAAGTTTCCCGAAGTTTCCCAGACGCTGATGTTACAAATTTCAATGGATAGTAAGATTAGTACCTACAGGGTTTGGTGGAAGAGTGCAGTAGGAAGGCCTGTTGAAGGTTTTCTGGAAAATAAATGAATCACTGATATTTTAAGGGTAATTCTAAGCCCGCATTCCGCGGTACAGTAGACTATGGCAGTTGACGATTGCCTATGCTATTTTACCTGCTGAACAATTATTTAAAGTAATATTTATTCGGTCGACTGTAATTAAACCGTAATTTACCTCTGAAGACTACATGACAGTACAAGAGGTACGATGTACCAACTACAGAGCTAAAAGGTAAATAACAGATTAGTTACAGTCGACCGGAAAAATATTACCTTAAACTCTTGTAAAGTAAGCAAAATGACACAGGAAAACGTCAATTGCCATAGTCTACTTCGACTGAACAATCTTCAAAGCGTTGGTTCGGGGCCATGAAATGCAAACAAACCGCCATATTTGAATGCTGGTAGGGGTGTGGGATATGTAACTAACAGGGAGCCTTATGTCCGGTAAAGGGGTGAATATTGAATAGAATATTATCAAGTTTCAAGGATCAGAGTGGCCAGTTCAGTGGGTGATTGAACAAAACAAAAAATGTTGAGGACAATTGTAAAAATTGTGTTACCTAACCAGTGGGCTCCCCCCATCCCCGTAAACCCCCTTGAAGGAAGGCAATCTTAGAACTGTAACATATAGGTCAGGATCGTAGCCTAACCAACCTAACCTAACCTAACCTAGTAGAACGTGTTACCTGACCGGGATACCCCGCCCCCCTTAAAGGAAGGCAATCTTAGAAGTGTAACATATAGGTTAGGATCATAACCTAACCAACCTAACTTAGTAGAACATGTTGCCTGACCTGGGGGGCTCCGCCCCCCCTACCGCCCCTTAAAGGAATATAATCTTAGAAGTTTAACATATAGGTTAGGATCGTAACCTAACCTAGTAGAACGTGTTACCTGACCGGGATACCCCGCCCCCCTTAAAGGAAGGCAATCTTAGAAGTGTAACATATAGGTTAGGATCATAACCTAACCAACCTAACCTAGTACAACATGTTGTCTGACCTGGGGGGCTTCGCCCCCCTACCCCCCCCTTAAAGGAAGGTAATCTTAGAAGTGTAACAGAGGTTTGGATCGTAACCTAAACAACCTAACCTAATTGAACAAGAAATTATGGGTCAGACAGGCATGTAAAGGTGAATATAGAAAAAAGAAGGGAGAAAAAATGCATGTGTAAATTGTAATGTCTGTAAAATGAAAAGATGTCATACCAATTTCACGAAAAATGTAATACCATCAATTTCACGTCATTGACAGAAAGGTCTTGAAACGTCCTAAAACCGCCCAAACCGCCTTCTAGTCCCACCCCTCAGGAGAATTTCAGTGGCCTTCCCTCAATTGTAACGTAATATTTGTAAGATACATAAGGCAACATTATGAAGTGAGAACAAGTCATTGCACATATTAAACAATACTATGATAAACGGAACAGAAATAAAAGCTTGAAATAATATTACACAATTACAAAACAAATGAGGAAAAGGAATATATGTAACAATGCATGAATCCTCCCCAAAAACCTCCTATCGCAACGTAGGGTTAATAATTAAACATGATTGGTTAAATACATGTAACCCCCTACAAAACCCCCACCATTTATCTCCTTAGGAAGTTTGTGTCTGAACTAAAAGCTCCCTTATATCTCGGCGCATGCGCAGTAGGATTGGCGCATGCGTACTAGGATTCGGCGTCGTAATAGCAGTAGCAATAAGTGGATTTTGGCTATGTAACGGCTCCATTATTGGTTTATTTATAGCTTTATTTAAGCTTGTATTTCGTGTTTCAAATGTCATAAATAAGAGGAAATGACACAATAACACTACAAAACCTTCCCCCAAATGTTTTACACCACCCAAAACCCCGCATTCCCATTGGTTCCCCTTACCGTAGGATACAGCTGAACGGCATAATTCGCTCAAGTGTTTTACCCCACCCAGAACCCCGCATTCCCATCGGTCCCCTTACCGTAGGATAGAGTTCAAAGGTAAATTACATGTTAATTACAGCGGCCCAAAAAATATTATCTTAAATTCTTGTTCAGGAGGTAAAACTGTATAGAAAAACGTCAACTGGCAGAGTCTAGTTCGCTGCGGTATAAGGGCTTAGATCTACCATTTTAAGGCTTACAAATAATTTAGATTTTTGCATTTAAATTCGCAGATATTTTACAAAAGACATTACCTTCACAATTAACTTTAAGATTTGGTGCCTTCAAGAACAGATATATGTAATTGAATACTGAAATCACATTGAACATGACCTTCATATTTACGGTAATTCTTCAGAAGCAAGCCGCATCACCAGCTTCTAAAAGACAATTAACAATCCTTCAATTGATGGTGTTTTTTCAGTGAATCTCATCTTGTTTTCTCGAGGAAATGTTATTTTAACCCCCTTTTCCACCCAACAAGCTTGGGGGCCCCCAGTTGGGAATCGGGGGTTTTGGGTGGGGAAATACCAGAAAGGCGTGCTTTGCAGCAATAATAATAATTGGGAGCACCTACATATTCGCGGGCCCACTCGACCGCCGACTGAAATTGGCGGAAGAACACCAAAACCAATATGGCGGCGATACCAAAACAACAACAAACAAAGTAGGTTGAGACTACATATCTGCGACGATCGATTTGTGTGTCCTGTCAGTAAGGCCGTGGCGGAACGGCGCTTCACGCCTTATCCGCATATTTAAAGATTCTTGGCAAGCACGGCATTTACTGGCAAGAGGTAATGTTGCGCTGCGCGCGCTAGCCACAGGGGTTACAGTAAGGCTACTTACCGTGGCGGATGGATTTGGGTGTCGCATCGCTTACGCCGACGTCCTTTCGTCACTACAGAGTGATCACACCTAAAGGCGTTCCTGTTGTAGTCGATCAGACAAATAGCTCCACAACACTTGCAGTTTTTTTGCTTTAGAATTAAATTATGTCTTTAAGCATATTCAATCACAACTTCTTTACCACCACTAGACAAATAATGATAAAATTCACCGTAACCCACATTGCACTGCAAACAATCGGTAGGAAATCGAAGGTCTCTGTCAAAATTAATGCCAGAAGGGCCAGCCACTACCTCTGACATAGGTACAGGAAGACAAAATGCCGGTTTTTGCTTCATTATTCGAGTATTCAGTCAAACAAGGATACCAGTGGACACTGGACAGGTAACTTTATTACTCTGCTGAAATGCTAGTGAAACTTAGTTTGAGACTAAAGTCGTTCGTAATTGGTTATGAAACCCATTACGTCATAACGATGTCACACCTCTCAGCCAATAATGAGTAACTGGAATTGCTTTTGTTTGCGTAAGAAAGTAAGTTTAGAGGGCTCATTAAAAGTAAACATTACCGTAGAGGAAACACCTCTCCCGATTTAGGAAAAAATTGAGGTAAAAACTTATCAAGCTCATTTAATTCCACGCCGTTCAATCTCTCATATAATGACTATACTTTTTATATTGTTTTCCACATGCTCTTTCCATGTAGGTGATTATTTTAATATCCAGTGCCGAGTGCTTCTGAAGAATTACCATATTTACCTAACCTCAGGTGGTAGCCTAAGGTTCATGACAGCCTACCAAAAGTAAACCTTATAATGACCGCAAATATAGACGTTGCATGCGACCCTATGCAATGGAATAAGAAAATAGCCTATAAAAAGGTAGTCTTCGTACTAACCTTTAAGTTAGGCTGGTGGCCTAAGGTCCTAGGTTCTTACCTAAACTCTTCTGTTTCGTGTAAAACCATGAAAATAGCTAATTATCACAAGTTCCTTAGCTCTTACTTAACCTCTTCTGTTTCGTGTAAAACCATACAAATAACTCATTATTATTGACTCCTAATGTCGCATGGATGGTGGCCCAAGGTCCTAGGCTCTTACATAAACTTCTCAATTTAAAGTAAAATCATGAATCATGAAAATAACTACCGAAAATCATATACAGGGGCTGCATGCACAGATACTTTATCTTACCTTTATTTTAGGAGTTCTCCGAAATTATCCTGACGCTGATGTTATAAATTTTAGTAGATAAGATTATAGGGTATGGTAGAGGCGTGCAGTCTGACTCTGCGAGTCTGCAGTTCTGTTGTAGGCGTTCCAGACTTCCAGTCTGTCTTGCCACGTCACTAAAACCGTTTTTCCCTGCACCAGAGTTGTTTTTACCTTACTTTCCCCTACGCAAAAAAATGTAATAACAGGACAAATGAAAATGAAGTATTCAATTTTAGTTTCAATTCACAGTGAAAGTAACCGTTCCAAATCTTAGGTAAAAAAAAAAAAATATGCATTTATAGAAAAGGCAAATAAATGGAAAATTATCTCATTAAAAAAATAATTCACTTCTATGAATTTTTCATAGAGCTTTGTTTACTTTAAAGAGGAAAAATTAGATTCTACAAGAAAAATTAGACACATATATTGAACTTCTAATGCATGTAAACAGATTATAGATTGTTTTATTGCAAAACAGTAATGCCTTTAATCAATGAGAAAGGACAAAAGGACGGTACTCAAGTAACCTATGAAAATACATTCCTAAGAAAAATCTTAATACACTTATAGATTATTTCATTAACAAAAAGCATTGATGTAACATTATGAAAAAAAAATCCTTCAATCACTGAGAAATAAATTAATTTCACTGTCTGTATATTTTTTCAAAGCACCTTGACATTGCAGGACAATTAAACGAAAGTTTTTTCTTCTAACTACCATTGCAGCAGTATTCAATTCTGCTTTGATCCTGCAGTCATCATTTAATTCAATAAACCGCAATCTAACAGATTTGCAGTCACGTCTTTTGCAGAACGCATATGAGAATCCGGGTTTATATGACCGATGAGTACCGATTATACTGAAACAAATTCTTTAGCACATATTCTGCAACGAAACCTTTCCTAAACTTCAGCTTTCCTCTTCCCATTCCTTCCTATATCCTTGGGCACGGTAACCTTTATCAGTTACTATAAGCGTAATTACTAAAAATCCCAAAACAACGTCTATGTGATTAATAATAAAGCTTCTCTCACAATCCTCATTGGAAACTTGCCAGGCTGAAGCTAAACTGAGATTCAAAATCACAAGTCTGAACCTGAAACACGATGTCCCTTAAAAATGAGCAAATACTAGGTTTTTAATGCTATCATTCTTTGATATTTAGCGCCGATAGGATTTATATTAATAATATTTCATTTTGTTCTCATCTAGAATACTGAAGAAAAAACATACTATAAGAGAAATTAGTGAAATTTCCCTATATCAGTCTAAACAAAGGTTTCCCCTACCTCTTACGGACACCAGATTTCCTCTACCGAAGGGAATCCCCAACGCGTGGCAACACTGGTTCTAGTAATATTTATAAATATTTATTTAGCAAAACAGAATCCTTACATCAATAATATTTATAACGAATAATAATTATTTACATTATAATTGACGCCTAATATCGTTAAACAAGGAAAGAAATTTAGTGTCTAAATTGATTTTCTCAAGACTTTGATGTTCCAACTGATAATTATGAGTCCCGGATGATGAGATGATGAGACTAACAGAAAAAGCGAACAAAGAACAGAGAAACAGTAAACTTTCTTTCAAAAATCATCGGAGACTTTGCACCGATACTGCTACGGCACAGTCAAGATCCACAAACAGGGAAACCCATTACGGCCCATTATATCCCAAATGACATCCATGTATAAAGTGGCTAAGAAATTGAACGAAATTATAACGCCGTACATTCCTTCAACGTTCTCGCTAAATCATCGACGGAATTCATCGATCTACTGCAAGACACCACACGAAGACGATACAAAGCATCTCTGGACGTCAGAAAGTTTATTTACTAACGTACCAGTGGATGAAACAATACAAATCATCATGAACAAGATATACCGGTCTGAAAAACCACCATTACCGATACCCGAAAAGATCTTAAAAGAGATGCTAGAAGCATGTACAAGGAAGCCCCATTCCTCTCACATAGGGGCGAAATATATCGGCAAAAGGACGGCGTAGCAATGGGTTCCCCCCTTGGGGGTCTTTTTGGGGTTGTTTTTGCATACGCATACATGGCACACACGAAGAGGTCACTTTTGAAGAACACCCAAAACCCAGAATCTATGGGAGATATATTGATGATATCTTTATCACAACAAAGGGCGAAAATGACATAGATGAATTAGTGAATAAACTCCGAGCAAATTCTACATTGAATTTTACGGTAATAAAAAAAGTAATGAGAAAATGCTCCCCTTCTTGGACGTACTTGTGACCCCAGAAAAACAACAAATACGATACCACCGTATACACTAAAAAGAGCAGATGCTGGGAGATGCTTAAATGCTAGAGGAGAATGCCCTGATGCATATAAACGGTCTGTGGTAAATGCATACATAAAACGTGCCTTAACACACTGTTCGACGTGGAAAGCGACGAACGAAGAAATTAACAGAGTTCAACAGCTGCTCACAAATAACGGCTACCCAGATGACATGATCCAGCAAGTTGTCAAAAAGAGATTAGAGGCTTTCCAAAACCCGACCCCGAGGGACAACACACAAGACAAAGACAAAGAAAATAGTGATATACCATCAGATATCATACAACAAACACCACGAAGACGAAGGAAAGCCTCCTTGGTATACCTGGCGAAGAGGAACCACCCCCCTAGCACCATATAACAAAATAACAGCAAGAATTTACTGCAAGCCAAATCTTACGGCCTCTGGTAATGAAAAATAGTACGGCTCCATCGACAGAGAAGAGGTTGAATCTGATATAGTTTACAAGTTTGTCTGTGCTGACGAGCAATGTCAGTCCCCCC
This sequence comes from Macrobrachium nipponense, assembly GCF_015104395.2. NCBI lineage: Eukaryota > Metazoa > Arthropoda > Malacostraca > Decapoda > Palaemonidae > Macrobrachium > Macrobrachium nipponense. Next base: position 2,749,392 of record NC_087201.1, read on the forward strand.
AAAAATGCTATATCGGACACATCGGACACACAACAACTACACTCAAACGTCGCATGCAGGCCCACAGAAACCAAGGTGCTATTCACCAGCACTTTGTGGATACCCACAATAAAAAAAAACCATCCTTGCAAGAACTTTCCTCACAAACACCAAAATAATCCACAAGGAAGGCAACTACAATCGTTTATTGATATCAGAAGCCGTCAGCATCGCCACACAACGCCCAAACCTTAACATCCAACGCGAGGCAGACCGATCTTTGCCCTCGTGTAGGAGGGCAGCCCTTCACCCGCGTGGAACAAGACCATCTACCACACGCGGACAGGAGCGCACACTGACATTTCGTTAATTAAACATATATGTAATTAATATATATTTATAATAACTTACTTTCAACTTTTGATATAATTTCTGTTAATATATTTATTTTATTTGTCTTATTTTATGTTTCACTATAGTCTTTTGTAAATATGAAACTAGGTATCTGGCAATTGTACTACCTTTCCGTCCTCATGACGTCACAAAACGTATGTAGGCTCATATTTGTATCAGTACGCTTGATAACGTCAATACGTATAGGTTGACGAAACAGCTGTCGCGTTTTTGTAAAAATACTGGAGTAAATGGAAGAACCCCATTATGTTTCCATTAGTAACCTGAACAATGAAGTGAAGAAAATAATTAGAAAATATGAATCAATTTCAAAAAAGCTGGTAAACAGTGAAAAAGCCATTCTATTCAATGAATATATATATATATATATATATATATATATATATATTTATATATATTTATATATATATATATCTATATATATATATATATATATATATATATATATATATATATATATATATATATAATATATAGATATATATATATAGATAGATAGATGATAGATAGATAGATAGATAGATAAAAGATATATAGGTAGATAAGATATATATACTATATATATATATATATATATATATATATATATATATATATATATATATATATATATATATATACAAAATATATATATATATATATATATATATATAAATATATGCACGAGGGAAAAGTAAACAACAGAGTATCCGCGAGATCTTTTGACGTTCAAACGTCCTTTAATTAGCAGATTGACATATGAGGGGAAACTATATATATATATTATATATCTATATATATATATATATATATATATATATATATATATATATATATAGATAGATAGATAGATATATATATATATATATATATATATATATATATATATATATTATATAGATAGATAGATATATATATATATATATATATTTATATATATATAGATATATATATATATATATATATATATATATATATATATATATATATATATATATATATATATATATATATATAT
>NC_087201.1:2755781-2765781 GCF_015104395.2 Macrobrachium nipponense
TATATTTAGTATATATGTATATACATAGATATATATATATATATATATATATATACTATTATATATATATATATATATCTATATATATTATATATAATATAATATATATATATATATATATATATAATATATATATATATATATATATATATATATATATAGATCTATACATATTCGGTAAATTGCGGTTAACACAAATTCTTTGTCTCCCTTCATGTTGTTTGACAGAAATTATTCCTCTACTTGACAAAGAATGAAGTCACACATGGTCAATGATTTTAAACTCTTACAAAACGTGATGCCCACTTTTTGTGTTTAAATTTTTTTTTTTTTTTTAATTTCTAGGCAATAACTACGCACGGACTGCAATGAAAGTTCCCGTGAGTACGGCAGCCACTAGGGATTAGGGAATCAAATGTATTCGTCGAGTTAGGCACTGGCCCCTGGGAGTTAATTACAGTCGACCCCCCAAAAAAAATAAATAACAGTATCTTAATAAGCAACCCAGGTACTATAGGAGACTGTTATTTCCAAAGAAATACCTGCCGTGGAGTTATTACCTAGATCTACCAATTTTTCAACTCTTTCTGCATTTATAAACAGTTTCCTGAGTATTATAATATTCGTGACTGAAACCTCAATGACGTCTATGAATAAAGGTCTGTTAGCAAATACATACATACATAACTAAAACTCCCACGTTAAATAATAATAGCCTTCACGAATTCTTTTCAAATAATTGAAGTCATGATCATTTTGATAATGAAGTATCCCACCACTTACTCTGAAACATGAACCGGTGAAATTGCGAACCAGACAAGAACCGAGAGAAGCTCCTGTGATTGTTGTCGTGTGTCCCTCTCCCTATTTTGGCAGGACGGCAATGACCCCCAAAACACACCCGGTTCACTTGAGACTCGTGTGATCATCGGTGGTAGCTTGTGTGGTGGTATTAACAGGGTCATAACGGGATTTATGATGCCCACGGACTTCGTCCCAACTTTGACACTGTCACGGGGCTTACTAGGAATAAGCAGGTTACAGTGTTGCCACACCACTGAGGGCACTTTTTCCTACACCAAAGGCGATTTTCCACTACTTTCCCCTACGCATCAAATGTAGTGACAGGATATATGAAAATGTTCTATTTTTAAACTAATACTGAAAATAAACGTTCCAAATTTTAGGCACAGAAAAGTGAACTGAGAATTTTATTACTTTCACCGTCTGTGTATTTTTCTCAGAGCCTTAAGTACTCTGCACTGTTATTGTGCTTAAGAGGCTGCTTTTAGCATCCATAAAACCACCAAGTCCGTTTGACCTATAAAAAAACACCTTACTATTCGGGGATTTTTTGCCCCGAATATACCATTACTGGCTTTTTTGTTGCTACTTAATTTTAACAAATTATGTAATCATGAAAACATACGGTTTATAATGAATACTAGCTTAAATAGGAGATCGAATTTAGTAGATAACGTCCGTTTTTCAGGTTCATTTGCTTATTCAAATTATAAGTTACAATGGTAACCCGAAGCGTTCGATATTTTTGGTAAAGAAGTAAAAACCTATTTACAAGTTTTCAGTCACAAGAAAAGTCATTTTCGTCGTACTGATATATCTAATATTTGGGAAATGTTTATGTTTATACAGTCTTTCCATTGAAATGAGTTTCATATTGAATACATTTTTAAAAGAATGATAACAAAGCCATAGCCATCGCTGGTTGGGCGGAAATATCAACAGCCAATGAAATTACATCTAGAAAAAGAAGTTGTGCGGTTTATATATTTTCTATTTCAGTCAAAAACTATATAACCATGTCAATAAAATGAATGTAGTAAATTGCAATATGTCGTTATTTGCCTTCTAAATAAATTGCATTGCGAATCTTTACTAAATAACATATGCTCTCTCTGGCTTGGAGCCTAAAGTTTAGCAAAAAACGAAAGCCCTGTATAAGTTTTCATTTCCGCTCAGAATTACTCTGGTATAATTAGGAAACTTTTAACAAATGAAAGCTTCTTATTATAAATTCTATTTACAATTATTATTACATATTGGATCTGATGGAAAGCGCGTATTATCTATCAGGCATTGTTGCCAGTATAAATTATTCCATTATATATATATATATATATATATATATATATATATATATATATATATATATATATATATTATATTATTATATATATATATTATATATAGTATAATATATATGTATATATATATATAGTAATATATATATATATATATATATATATATATTATATTATATATTATTACATACATACCATATTATTATATATATATATATATTATATATATCTATATATATATAATATATAACTATAATTATATATATATATATATATATATATAATATATATATATATATATATATATATATATATATATATATATAAATATATATATATATATATGTGTGTGTGTGTTGTGTGGTGTGTGTGTGTATATATATATATATATATATATATATATATATATATATATATATATATATATATATATATATATATATATATGTATATATATATATATATATATATATATATATATATTATCATATAATATATATATATATATATATATATATCTATATATATATATAATATATATATATATATATACTTTATATTCTCTAATTTATAACACTGCACCAGATCTACGATTAACGGTTTTAACTTCTTAAAAAGCATTGACAGTACAAGTAATGGCATGGTCTATCAATACTGAGCAACCGTAGTACAAGGTTGATCTTTTCATGAACAGTCAAGAATAATAATGATTACTGTTGTATTCAGAGGAACGACAAGGCATTCATTTCTTCTAAAACCTACTGTATGGGAGTGGTTCTCATATAATAAACTGAGGGTCTGTCACGAATGGGAAGGGATATCTAGCTGATAACACAAGCACATTCGAAGAATTTCGTTGCCCCCCCTCTCTCTCTCTCTCTCTCTCTCTCTCTCTCTCTCTCTCTCTCTCTCTCTCTCTCTCTCTCTCTATTTTCTTCCATCTCTCCACGTTCATATCCTTCGCCACTCCTGTACCCTAACCCCATAAACTTCTGTTTGAACCCACATACTCAGGCCTAAATACTTCTCCATTATCTGGGAAAAGTGATGGGGCTGGAACGGATCTATCTCCACATATTCACATAACTGATATCTGAGATGAATGGCAACGAATATTCCAGGGGTAGGCTGGGAGACTATTCGTCCAGGTTAGAGAGGACCAAGATCGAATATTTTTTTATTGTATCTCGTAGAATGTTCTTACTCTTTTAATGCCTGTGAATCCAGATACTATCAAAATGAGCCTTTAGTTTTAAAAGCATGTTTCCGAAACGCCGTTTTCGCTTACTCGGGGAGTAAGCCTACAAATTACTTTGTTGTTGTTGTGGGTGTAGGAAAGCCCTATGGAAAAGCCTAACAAGGTCTGAAAAAGGTGTTTCGCGTTGAGTTAAAGATACAGGAATTTTAGGATAGGATATTTATGATTTATCTATTTAGAATGTAAACGTCAAAAATAAATAATGTGTATGTAAAACAGTTCAGAACCATTATTTATAATAAAATACATAGAATTTATTCAAAATTTTTGTTGGTGAAACAACGCTCTATTTGATCGTAGATTTTAGCATACGCTCCAAGTAAGCTGGTGGTCGGATCACGTCTTGTTGGGTTAGCTTTTGAAGGTCGGTTCTACGATCCTCGCCTTTAGATTTATTCGTATATTAAATTACGATCCACTTGAAGATATTGAACACATTATTTCCCGGCAAAAATCAGCTGAGGACACAATACAAACTTAGGGTTTACTGAGTAATCAATCGGATATCATCCCCTTTTGATACGTGGGTGTCCTGTTGCAGAGAAGAGAGGAGTTATTTCAAGGCGCCTGAATTTACATTTCATTACCGTGTATTCAGGTGGCAGCAAAGGTTTTCCGTTTGGTCTAATGCTATGTTGTTCCTGACAAAATACCAAAGTTTGTTTGCATGAGTGATCCCTGCCCTTGTTAGTGAGAATCGCATTGCAAATGTAATAATTTTACGGCAAATACCCAGTCACGTCGGAATATCGTCTCACCCTCTTTACCTGAGATAAGGGGGAATTATTCAACTGTTTTTTTAAGAAGTTTGAAGGTCGGTGAACCCTATAAGAGGTAATAAGATTACTTGTTGAACGTATACTGCTCTTGAAGAACAATTTCAAAATAGGAAGAAAGTGGCTTATGAGATGGTTACAAACGAAAACCGGGATCATTTTTAGTTTGAAAAAATTCCAAAAGGTACGTAACTGGAATAGGAGCGAGGAACGAGTTATTTTGTTTTTATTCTGTAAAGAAAACAAGAAAGATCTTGGTATAAAAAAAAAATTGAAATAACGACGTCTTCATGGTACCACGGAAGGGTAGAGTATTTGGTTCTTCCTTTAGGGTTGCCGAACTCAATCGGGGCTTGTTGTTGATTTTTTTCTGACGATTTGCTTGAATGCTTCTAGTTCCTCGGCTAAGCCTCAATTGCAAGAAAAGCTATCACAGGATACATTTCTTCCTTTGAGGCCTTCTATAAGTTGCAATGCCATACGTTTCCCATGTTCATATTACACTGACTCATCTTTATGAACGTTCTATACTTCAGAGTGCATTACACGCTGCCTAGAGCTGTATCTCGTGTCTTTCAGGTTTTATCTGAAGGGAGCCAGTTGTTTATCCAGGGAAACAGCTGATGATGCATTATACATAAGAACGAGTGTCTCTACCCAGGCATTCCAAACACCTCCATTGGAATCCAGTTTGTTCATGCATATCCTTGGTGCTCCAGAATATTAGTCTTTCGATATATTGAACTTAGAAAGCTTCAACAAATGTTTCTATATGCATTGTAGCCTGGAATATCTTAATAGCACCTGCTTGAAGCTGGAGTTCATAAAATGCCATTAATTTTTTGTTCGTAATTTCTGAAATAAAATTTAATATATTTGGGGTAATGAACAATTCAGCTGAAGATGAATTATCTGTAGTTCTCGGCACCGCATGGGCGGAGATTCCAGGATTTTGGTCACAACAGTTTTTGCCTTTTCCTGCCTACTAGTGTGCTTTATTCTGCAAATCATACAATATTCCCGTTTTTTAAGTAATTATTTTCTTTGAAGAGGTTTGTTCTTAACCAGGATCCCTGTCATAGAGTTAACCACCCACGGAAAAAAGATCACTTTCATTGACTACATTTTCTGAATGTATATAATCATTTCCTTTGCCAACATTATCCTGACCATAAAAGATGATTACTGTAACAGGTAGGGACTGTCTGGCACATGAAAGAAATGCCAGATACTCCAAATGTCCTTTGCCATCTTCAACCCCCTAATACCGTTATACCCCGTGAATGTTTATAAATCGATGCAAACAATATTACCTGGACAGAAAGGCTTACCAACTCATGGTCGATGCATTTTCCTATGAAAGGTTTACAGTAGCTTCTTTCACCGTAGGATTTCCACTAGGCAAACAAATACGGGAAATTTCTTATGAATGTCTTATAGTTTAAGAAAAAGAATACATGGATGACTGAGTGACTTCACTGCTGTGCGTTTCAGGGCCGTGTCTAATAGATTACCGTCGATTTATCTTTACAAAGCAGCGGATACTGATCGTATTTTGGAAATAGCAATTTGAAGCCACAGCCTAATTGGCAAAAATATGCAGTGATGTCCAGTGTGGACAATTAAGGCGCTTATCAAAGTATTCAAAGAAATTTCAAGGGAAACTCAGAGAGAGGCTAGTTGTGACGTAAACTATGACATCAGACATAATAGCAGGGTTCCCAGTAGTGTGATGATCACAGAAACAAATATTTTGCCCTCTTGTATTATAAGCAATACCTTGAAAATGAAACAATGAGGTACTCCAAATACATAAAAAATAAATAGGTGTTTGAGTGTGTGAAACAATATGAGAATTCCATTTACTACCTCTACCAACATCTGAGTCTTCATTCATAAAGCATATGGGCTGGGTGTCAAGTAAAGTAGTCATACTATATTATCAATGAATGGGCGGGCCTTCAGTAATGGCGTTTTACTAGTCTCTAACTACGAACCTGCTAGATTTAGCTAAGTTTCCCTTTAAATTTCTTTGATTTACCCTGAGAAGTGCCGTAATCATCAACATAAGACGTCACTGCATATTTTTGCCAATTAGACTGTGGCTTTGAATTGCTATTTCCAACATACGATCCATACCCGATGCTTTGGTAAGATTTTATCGACGAAAATCAATTTGACAAAGCAATGAAATGCACAGTAGCCGAACATAACTATAACGAATATTAAGAATGGATCATTTCGACCATAACAGATTACATGTTACTTTTATGTGGGGCACTGACCACAGGAAAACAATCCTTTAAACTTGGAGCACAAAGTTACAAAAAGTCAAGGAGCACGAAACTTCACTCTTATATAAAGAAAACGCGAAATAGTCCAAGGTAAGGACTGCAGAACAAGAGGGTTAGGAAAAAGAGTAAAACATTTTAGTGGAAATATTAATTTGGAGGAGCCCTTACAAAATCAGTGTGCTTACATTATGGGAAAACTTTCCGTAAACAACTCTTCTTAAAGAGATGTAACTAACGAAAAGTTAAAATCCTTATCTTAAATTGTCTGCTTTGTGGAGGATTCGAGGAAAATGAAGAGCACAGCTCAAGGAAAAATAGGGTTTGAGAAATTTTACGAAATAAAATTATGCTCATCTCTCTAAGAAAACTGTGCATAAGAGGGAACGCAGTGATGGCCGGTGTCCAACGAAAGACGAATTGAAACGTAAAAGCTCTACAGTTGTGTATACGTATATTCAATCGCAGTAAACTTTCCAAGGAAAACCTATTCGCTAAATAATATAACTTAAACAATCCGTGTATCAAACAACGAAGGAACTTTACAAGAGGAGATGAAAAACAAGAACTACGATCTGCAAGAAATACATGACTGCCCGTTGGCCTCAGTAATTCACTTAATTAACATACAAGTGAAATGAATACCATAAGTATCCTTGTTTTAAAACTTAAATACTGTCAGAATTCTTCATGCCAAGAAAACATTCACTTATGTTGTTCTCTTTTACACACACGCACACACAGCCTTTGTTCTCTTTTTTTTTCTTTTTCCTTTTTTTTTTTAAGGACTCATTACCGATGAATGCAATTGGTTCAGCACAATTCTTGAATGACTGTGGAAGATTTCCAGGCAATTGGAGACAGGATAAAACGGAATTCATGCATTTCATCTCATTGCTCTTTCATTTTACAAGAATTTCATTTCTGAATTTCAGTTAACTGAGGCTATTTTCTGATACGTTTCACCGGTCAATTTTATCCAGACATTACAGTGGTGACTGTCTATTTTATCCAGACGTTACTCTGGTTACTGTCCCCCAAGTATCACTGCTGCTGACTTTCCCTTTTATCCAGATATACTGTGGTGACTGTCCATTTTATCCAGACATTACTGTGTGACTGTCCCATATACAACGCGCCCACCGCCCCTCACAAAACCTAACACGCCCCCCCATACCTAAACAAGCCCCCTCCCCTGCTAATAAACCTAAACACAAACCAAGATACAGAATTATTAATCAAAGGAAAGAAAAGCATTTCCAATACTATCATTCTATGGCATCAAGTACATGAAATGTAGTACGGTATACCCGTAGAGTTTATTTACTGCATAAGTTACAATGGAAGGGAGGTAGGATAAGGGGGAGGGGGAGGAGGTACGAATTTGAAACCTACCCCATTATCTAAGTTGGGTCAAATGGTGGTCATGAGCCGAATTTGGTCTGGATCGGTCAAGCGGTTCAGATTTCTATAGTGCACAAACATAACCAACCACAAGCATTAACTTTTAGAAGGTACATATATTTTGTCACATAAATACATAAATATATATGAATGTATATATATATATATATATATATATATATATATATATATATATATAATATATGTATATATATATATATATATATATAATATATATATATATATGATATATATATATGTGTGTGTGTGTGTGTGTGTGTCTGTGTGTGCATATATGTATATATGTGTGTGTTTAAGTCCCGATTCTCCATGAAGTCCTGATGCTGATATTGTGTCGGATAAGTTAGGTCTGTTTCCGAAAAAAATTCAACCGCAATTTGCGGAAGTAAACATTACAAACCTGGTGATTAGTTGGCTTCCGTGGATTACACCATTAGTGAAGCCCGTGTAGCCATTCACTCTATAAAGAATAGCAGATTATCTCTCAATTCACAAACCATAGTAAGCAAGAATTATATAAAAAATATAAGTGTATTTCCTCTATAAGTGTAGCTGTACATCCCGAACAAAACCCAGCTTGGAAATTGCCTTTATATAACTTATGTGATGATTGGTAAATCAATCTCCTATCATAATAATTAAATTAGCCAACACAGCTTACGGTGGGTACCGGTTTCTTCATCACATCGGATTATCTCCTTTCTCTCTCTCTCTCTCTCTCTCTCTCTCTCTCTCTCTCTCTCTCTCTCTGTTCGTGTAAATGTTGACATACTGTTAGCAAGTCTGCATTAAACTCAATATACCATGTTCACGTACGTCTGCAAAGGGTATAGAGAAAATAAATTTCAAATAAAAAAAATTGAGGAAGGGAAACCTGAAAACCAAAGCTGAAATTTCCAGGCCTTATATCCTCATGATTTGGCAACGCTGCATTGCAGTACCTGATGAATTATTCAAACGGGAAGAGAGAACATCAATCAGAGCTGGTTGTTTTAGCCTCGGCGTAACAACCCTGCTGAAGATATGTGACGGTGCGGGTCATGCCTTAGTGGTGTGCTTTGCTAGCTGCATTATTTTTATTTTATTTTTTCCACGATGAATAAATAGAGGAAAAATTAATTGCGATTCTCATAAGACAGAGCTTTTATATTTTGAAGAAAAAAATGGTTTTTGTTTTTATAAGATAATAATAATAATAATAATAATAATAATAATAATAATAATAATAATAATAATAATAATAATAATAATAATAATAATAATAATAATAATCCCACAAATACGGACAGACTATACATAACACGAAAGAAAGGAGGGAGATTACTACTAAGCATAAAGGACTGCGTCAACATCGAGAACAAAGCACTGGGGCAATATCTGAAACCCAGTGAAGACGAGTGGCTCAAGAGTGCATGGGAAGAAGGACTGATAAAGTAAAAGTAGACGAAGACCCAGAAATATACAGAGACAGGAGAATGACAAACAGAACAGAGGAATGGCACAACAAACTAATGCACGGACAATACATGAGATAGACTAAAGAACTAGCCAGCGATGACACATGGCAATAGTTACAGAGGGGAGAGCTCAAGAAGGAAACTGAAGGAATTATAACAGCGGCGCAAGATCAGGCCCATAAGAACAGCTATGTTCAAAGAACGATAGATGGAAATAACATCTCCCATATGTAGGAAATGCAATACGAAAAATGAAACCATAAACCACATAGCAAGCGAATGTCCGGCACTTGCACATAACCAGTACAAAAAGAGGCATAATTCAGTGGCAAAAGCCCTCCACTGGAGCCTGTGCAAGAAACATCAGCTACCTCGCAGTAATAAGTGGTATGAGCACCAACCTGAAGGAGTGATAGAAAACGATCAGGCAAAGATCTTCTGGGACTATGGTATCAGAACAGATAGGGTGATACGTGTAAATAGACCAGACGTGACGTTGATTGACAAAATCAAGAAGAAAGTATCACTCATTGATGTCGCAATACCATGGGACACCAGAGTCGAAGAGAAAGAGAGGGAAAAAATGGATAAGTATCAAGACCTAAAAATAAAAATAAGAAGGATTTGGGATATCCCAGTGGAAATTGTACCCATAATCATAGGAACACTAGGCACGATCCCAAGATCCCTG
>NC_087201.1:2771547-2779047 GCF_015104395.2 Macrobrachium nipponense
CAGTCACAGTAATGTCTGGATAAAATAGACTGTCATCACAATAATATTTGGATAAAATGGACAGTCAGTAACAGTAATATACTTGGGGGACAGTAACCAGAGTAAAGTCTGGATAAAATAGATAGTCACCACTGCAATGTCTGGATGAAACTGACAGGTGAAACGCATCAGAAAATAACCTGAGTTAACTGAACTTCAGAAACGAAATTCTTGTAAAATGAAAGAGCAATGAGATGAAATGCATGAATTCATGTTAAAATAACTTCGAATATTTCAGTCTCCGACTTCCGTTTTAGCCTGTCCCAAATTGCCTGGAAATTTTCCACGGTTATTCAAGAAGTGCGCTGAACCAAGTGCATTCAAAGGTGTTGACTCCTTCTTAAGAGAGAAAAAAAAACAAAGAGAACAAAAGCTGGAGTGTATATGTGTGTGTGTGTGTGTGTGTGTGTGTGTGTGTGTGTGTGTGAAAAAGGGAACATAAGCAAATGTTGTCTTGGCATGAAGAATTCTGACGGTATTTAAGTTCTAAACAAGGAAACTTATGGGATTCATTTTACCTTATGCTAATTAAATGAATTACGGAGGCCAACCGGCAATCATGTATTTCCTGCAGATCGTAGCTCTTATTTTTTTATTTCCCACCTACACCTCTTGTAAAGTTCCTTCGTTGTTTGACACACGGACTGATTAGGTTATATTATTTAGCGAATAAGTTATCCTTGGAAAGTTTACTGCGATTGAATATATTTATACACAACTGTATAGCTTTTACTTTTCAATTCGTCTTTTGTTGGACACCGGTCATCACTGCGTTCCTTCTTATGCACAGTTTTCTTAGAGAGATGAGAAAAATTTAATTTCGTAAAATTTCTCAAACCCTTCTTCTCCTTGAGCTGTGCTCTTCATTTCCCTCGAATCCTCCACAAAACAAACAATTAGGATAAGGATTTTAACTTTTCGTTAGTTACATTTCTTTAAAAAGAGTTGTTTACCAAGTTTCCGCGTAATGAAAGCCTACTGATTTTGTAAGGGCTCCTCCAAATTAATATTTTCATTAAAATATAATGCTCTTTTTCTTAACCCTTTTGTTATGCAATTCTTGCCTTAGACTATTTCGCGATTTCTTTATATAAGATTGAAGTTTCATCATGCTCCTTGTTGTTTTGTAACCTTATGCTCCAAGTTTAGAAGATTGTTTTCCAATGGTCAATGCTCCACATAAAAGTAATATGTAATCTGTTAGGGTCAAAATGATCCATACTTAATATTGATTATAGTTATTTTTGGCTACTGTGCATTTCATTGCTTTGTCAAATTGATTTTCGTCAATAAATTCTTACTAAAGCATCGGGTATGGATCGTATACTGGAAATAGCAATTTAAAGTCACAGCCTAATTGGCAGAAATATGCAGTGATGTCTTTTGTTGATGATTAATGCACTTCTCAGGGTAAATCAAAGTAATTTAAGGGAAACTTAGCTAAATCTAACAGGTTCGTAGTTAGAGACTAGTAAAACGTCATTACTGAAGGCCCACCCACTCATTGATAATGTAGTATGACTACTTTACTAGACACCCAGCCCATATACTTTATGAATGAAGACTCAGATGTTGGTAGAAGTAGTAAATGGAATTCTTATATTGTTTCACACACTCAAACACCTATTCATTTTTTTATGAATTTGAAGTTACTCATTCTTTCAATTTCAAGGTATTGCTTATTGTACAAGAGGGCCAAATATCTGTGTTTCTATGATCATTATCATACTATTGGGAACCATGCTATTACGCCTGATGTCATAGTTTACGTCACAACTAGCCTCTCTCTGAGTTTCCCTTGAAATTTCTTTGAATACTCTGATAAGTGCCTTAATTATCCACATTAGACATCATCGCTGCATATCTTTGCCTATTAGGCTGTGGCTTCAAATTGCTATTTCCAAAATACGATCCATATCTGATGCTTTGTAAAGATAAATCGACGGTAATCTATTAGACACGGCCCTGAAATGCGTGAAGTCAGTCATCCATGTATTCGTTTTCTTTAACTATAAGACATTCATACAAAACTTCTCGTATTTGTTTGCCAGGTGGAAATCCTACAGTGAAAGAAGCTACTATAAACCTTTCATAGGAAAATGCATCGACTATGAGTAATTCAGCCTTTCTGTCCAGGTAATATTGTTTGCATCTATTTATAAACACTCACGAGGTATAGCGGCATTAGGTGGTTGAAGATGACAAAGGACACTTGGAGTATCTAGCATTTCTTTCATGTGCCAACAGTCCCTACCTGTTACAGTAATCATCCTTCATGGTTAGGATAAAGTTGGTAAAGGAAATGATTATATACATTCAGAAAATGTAGTCAATGAAAGTGATCTTCTTTCCATGGGTTGTTAACACTATAACAGTGATCCTGGTTAAGAACAAACCACTTCAAAGAAAACATTTATTTGAAAAAATGGGAATATTGTATGATTTGCAGAAGTAAGCACAGTAGTAGGCAGGAAATGGCAAAAACCGTTTGAGACCAAAATCCTGGAAGCAACCGTCCATGCGGCATTGAGAACTCCAGATATATCATCTGCAATTGAATTGTTCATTTCCCCAAAAAATATTAATTTCATTTTAGAATTTACGAACAAAACATTAGTGGCATTTTATGAACTGCAGCTTGAAGCAGGTGCTATTAAGATATCCCAACTACAATGCATATAGAAACATTTGTTGAAGCTTTCTAAGTTCATTATATTGAAAGGTGAATAGTCTGGAGCAAGGACAAGCTAGATTCCAATAGAGGTGTTTGGAATGCATGGATAGACAGACTCAGTGTAATGTGAACGTGGGAAAAGGAGGGCCTTGCAACTTATAGAAGGCCTCGAAGGAAGAAATGTATCCTGTGATAGCTTCTCTTGCAGCTGAGGCTTGGCCAAGGAACTGAAAGCATGCAAGCAAATCGTCAGAAAAAAATCGACAACAATCCCCGATTGAGTTCTGCAACCCTAAAGGAAGAACCGAATACGCTGCCCTTCCGTGGTACCATGAAGACGTCGTTATTTCATATTGGTTCAAAAAATGGAAAACTGGTAATGTTGCGTAGCATGCATGATTCTGTAACCTAACCTACACTGACAAGGGACAAGAGACACTCAATAAAAATGACTAATAGACATCAACTAATCAATTTTTGGCTATGTAGGCAAGCGTGTTACTACTTTTGGATTGAAGCCTGCAAAGTGTCAGACAAAGAGATAGCCTATGGTTTTGATTTATTACATAAACTAATGTTTCTACTTTTTCTGTTTTCGAACTACAGATGATAGTGTGGCCGAACTGTGACGGCAGATGCTACCTCCAAAAGTATTTTTTCCCCATTAATTTCGACTGACTTTAGTACAACTACAATTATTGTTTGGCCTTGCTTTGCCAGGGACGCCATATGCTCGGAGAGTGACTGAAATGGCAAGACCTTTGGTGGATGTTGACCATTTACAAAAGCTGTAATAATTCGCTGCTGCATTTGCGAAAATGACGAAAAAATTCCGGCAATTTGTTCTGTCTTCAAAAAATAAATACACGGAAGAAGCAAAGAGTAGCAACATTTAACAGAAAAAATTGTAACAAAATCCTCGATCTCAGTAAAGTGCGGTGGCTGGCATGGTGTGATCTAATTGAGTCACATCCACGGAGCTGAGTCGGGGCATGCAAAATAATCAATAAATTGCTTTTGAAAAAAAAAAAAAAAAAACTCGGCCTAATTCAATGGGCCAATTGCATTATTATTCTTTCTTCGTTTGCGTTTTTCATGGCCAACACATTAAAAAAATGTTATATAAAGATCTTTCACTTTTTCTTTACAGAATAAAAACAAAATAACTCGCTCATCGCTCCTATTCCAGTTACATACCTTATAGAATTTTTGCAAACTAAAAAAGATGCCTGTTTTCGTTTCTAACCATCTTATAAGCCACTTTTCTCCATGCTTTGAAAATTGTTCTTCAAGAGCAGTATGTGTTCACCAACTACTCTTATTAATTCGGATAGGGTTCACCGACCTTTAACCTTGTTAAAAAACAGTTGAATAATTCCCCCTTATCTCAGGCAAAGAGGGTGAGACGATATTCCGACGTGACTGGGTATTTACCGTAAAAGTATTACATCTGCAATGCGATTCTCACTAACAAGGGCAGGGATCACTCATGCAAACAAACTTTGGTATTTTGTCAGGAACAACATAGCATTCAACCGAACGGAAAACCTTTGCTACCACCTGAATTCACGCTAATGAAATGTAAATTCAGACGCCCTGAAATAACTCTTCTCTTCTCTGCAACAAGACACCCACGGATCAAAAGGGGACGATACCCGATTGATTACTCAGTAAACCCTAAGTTTGTATTGTGTGCTCAGCTGATTTTTGCCGGGAAATAATGTGTTCAATATCTTCAAGTGGATCGTAATTTAATATACGAATAAATCTAAAGGCGAGGATCCTAGAACCGACCTTCAAAAGCTAACCCAACAAGGCGTGATCCGACCACCAACTTACTCGGAGCGCATGCTAAAATCTACGATCAAATAGAGCGTTGTTTCACCAACGAAAATTTTGAATAAATTCTATGTATTTTATTATAAATAATGGTTCTGTACTGCTTTACATACACATTTATTTTTGACGTTTACATTCTAAATAGATAAATCATAAATATCCTATCCTAAAATTCCTGTATCTTTAACTCAACGCGAAACACCTTTTTCAGACCTTGTTAGGCTTTTCCATAGGGCTTTCCTACACCCACAACAACAACAAAGTGATTTGTAGGCTTACTCCCCGAGTAAGCGAAAACGGCGTTTCGAAAACATGCTTTTAAAACTAAAGGCTCATTCTGGTAGTATCTGGATTCACATTCATTAAAAGAGTAAGAACATTCTACGAGATACGATGAGAAAATATTCGATCTTGGTCCTATCTAACCTGGACGAATAGTCTCCCAGCCTACCCCTGGAATATTCGTTGCCATTCATCTCAGATATCAGTTATGTGAATAGGTAGAGATAGATCCGTTCCAGCCCCATCACTTTTCCCAGATAATGGAGAAGTATTTAGGCCGAGTATGTGGGATCAAACAGAAGTTTATGGGGTTAGGGTGCAGGAGTGGCTAAGGATATGAACGTGGAGTGGTGGAAGGAAGGAAAATAGAGAGAGAGAGAGAAGGAGAGAAAAGGAGGAGAGAGAGAGAAGGACGAGAGAGAGAGAGAGAGAGAGAGAGAGAGGGGGGGGGGCAAAGAAATTCTTCGAATGTGCTTGTGTTATAGCTAGAGTATCCCTTCCCATTTGAGGCAGACCCTCTGTTTATCATATGAGAACCACTCCCGTACAGTAGGTTTTAGAAGAAATGAATGCCTTGTCGTTCCTCTGAATACAACAGTAATCATTATTATTCTTGACTGATCATGAAAAGATCAGCCTTGTACTACGGTTGTTCAGTATTGATAGATCATGCCATTACTTGTACTGTCAATGCTTTTTAAGAAGTTTAGAAACTGTTAATCGCAGATCTGATGCAGTTATAAATTAGAGAATATAAAGTATATATATGTATATTATTATATATATATATATATATTATATATATATATAATATATATATATATATATATATATATATATATATATACGTATATATATTTAATGGAATAATTTATACTGGCAACAATGCCTGATAGATAATACGCGCTTTCCATCGGATCCACTATGTAATAATAATTGTAAATAGAATTTATAATAAGAAGCTTTCATTTGTTAAAAGTTTCCTAAATATACCAGAGTAATTCTGAGCGGAAATGAAATCTTATACAGGGCTTTCGTTTTTTGCTAAACTTTAGGCTCCAAGCCAGAGAGAGCATATGTTATTTAGTAAAGATTTGCAATGCAATTTATTTAGAAGGCAAATAACGACATATTGCAATTTACTACATTCATTTTATTGACATGGTTATATAGTTTTTGACTGAAATAGAAAATATATAAACCACAACTTCTTTTTCTAGGTGTAATTTCATTGGCTGTTGATATTTTCCCCCAACCAGCGATGGCTATGGCTTTGTTATCATTCTTTTAAAAATGTATACAATATGAACCTCATTTCAATGGAAAGACTGTATAAACATAAACATTTCCCAAATATTAGATATATCAGTACGACGAAAATGACTTTTCTTGTGACTGAAAACTCGTAAATAGGTTTTTACTTCTTTACCAAAAATATCGAACGCTTCGGGTTACTATGGTAACTTATAATTTGAATAAGCAAAGGAATCTGAAAAACGGACGTTATCTACTAAATTCTATCTCCTATTTAAGTCAGTATTCATTATAAACCGTACGTTTTCATGATTACCTATTTTGTTAAAATTAAGTAGCAACAAAAAAGCCATTAATGGTATATTCGGGGCAAAAAAACCCGAATAGTAAGGTTTTTTTTGTAGGTCAAACGGACTTGGTGGTTTTATGGATGCTAAAAGCAGCCTTTTAAGCACAATAACAGTGCAAAGTACTTAAGGCTCTGAGAAAAATACACAGACGGTGAAAGTAATAAAATTCTCAGAAATTAAAGTTTTTTTTAGTTCACTTTTTTGTACCTAAAATTTGGAACGTTTATTTTCAGTATGAGTTTAAAAATAGAAAATTTTCATATATCCTGTCACTACATTTGATACCTTTGGTGAAGGGAAAAGCGCCCTCAGTGGTGTGGCAACACTGTAACCTGCTTAATCCTAGTAAGCCCCGTGACAGTGTCCAAGTTGGGACGAAGAGTCCCTGGGCATCATTTATCCCGTTATGCCCCTGTTAATACCACCACACAAGCTACCACCGATGATCACACGAGTCTCAAGTGAACCGGGTGTGTTTTGGGGGTCATTACCGTCCTGCCAAAAATGGGAGAGGGACACACGGCAACAATCACAGGAGCTTCTCTCGGTTCTTGTCTGGTTCGCAATTTCACCGGTTCATGTTTCAGAGTAAGTGTTTGAGATTACATTCCACTATCAAAAATGATCATGACTTCAATTATTTGAAAAGAATTCATGAAGGCTATTATTATTTAACGTGGGAGTTTTATTTATGTATGTATGTATTTGCTAACAGACCTTTATTCATAGACGTCATTGAGGTTTCAGTCACGAATATTATAATAATCAGGAAACTGTTTATAAATGCAGAATGAGTTGAAAAATTGGTAGATCTAGGTAATAACTCCACGGCAGGTTTTCTTTGGAAATAACAGTCTCCTATAGTATCTGGGTTGCTTATTAAGATTTTACTGTTATTTTTTTTTGGGGGGGTTGACTGTAATTAACCCTCAGGGGCCAGTGCCTAACGCGACAAAATACATTTGATTCCCTAGTAGCTGCCGTACTCACGGGAACTTTCCTTGCAATCCGTGCGTAGTTATTGCCTAGAATTAATTTTTTTTTTTTTTTTTTTTTTTTTAA
>NC_087201.1:2784047-2816718 GCF_015104395.2 Macrobrachium nipponense
AAGTTGGATAAATTTAGTGTTACAAATAGGAACAAACAACTTTCATGCCAACTACATGCTACTTGGGAATGACATAAATATTGTAGAACAAGTAGAGGACCTTGGAGTCATTTTTACCAGGTCTCAAAATCCAAAAAACAGTGCATAAACGATGAAAAGAAGGCGCAGAAACTAGTGGGATACATAAAAAAGCAGTTCAAATACAGAAACAAGGTTGAATATGGAGTACAGTTTTGGTCACCAACACTAAGAAAGGACATAAGTAGATTAGGAAGGGTACAAGTAAAAGCCATCAGGCAAATAGGTTACCAAAGACGACTAGAGAACTTGAATATGTATGGCTTAGAAACACGACGATTGCGAGGACAGCTAATAGAAACATTCAAGATACAGAAAGACATAACAAAAGTAGAAGGTAACATGTTTATATTAAACAAAAACCAGACAAGAAATAATAGATGGTAAATAGAACAGAATAGATACAACACATCCCATTGTGGGAACTTCCTTTCATGCAAGATATGTGAAACATTGGATTAAACTGCCACCAAAGTTATAAACAGCAACAGTGGAAGAGTTTAAAGGAAATCTAGACAAAATCATTACGTCACTGAATGAATAGTAAAACCAGCTCCTAGAGATGAGTCAATACACGATGTCTCCTTGGATGGATCGGAATTTAAATTCACACACACACACACACACACACACACACACACACACACACACACACATATATATATATATATATATATATATATATATATATATATATATATGTGTGTGTGTGTGTGTGTGTGTGTGTGTGTGTGTATAATATATATATATATATATATATATATATAATATTATAATTATATATATTTATTTATGATATATATATATATATATAATACATATAGTATATATATATATTATAATATATTGTATATATGTATATATATATATATATATAGTATATATATATACTATATATAGATATATATATTATAAATATTAAAATAAATATAATATATATATTTATATATATACAATATATATATATAGATATATATAGATATATATATATATATCTTATATAGATATATATAGATATATATATAATATATATATATATATATATATATATATATATATATATATATGATATATATATATATATAGATATAGATATATATATATATATAATATATATATATATATATATATATATATATATATATATATATATATATATATAAATATACTTGCCCAAAGTGTAACTCTGGAGGACTTACGTGGGATCTACGAAGACGTTACTGAAGGTCAGAATCGATTCTCACCGTGGAATAAGTTTCCGAACAGGAAGTAGGCTCTCCAACCCTGAACATTCAAATATCAGGAACCATGCAAAAATCTGCAAAACACATATCGAAAGAGACGATTTTGCATTATAGGGCAAACACCAAACCCCCCAAGAATTACCCATTTTAGAGTCATTACTCATTAAACAGCTGGTTCCCCAGTTGAATACCCAAACCTCCTCCATCCAACTGCACCTTAGTTAACGTGTCTCCTTTTTTGTTGTCTCCTATCATTCACTCTTTCTCTCTCTTAACTTAAGGTTGGTTGGCGGTTCCAGCTTTTAAATAATAATTTTGTGCAATTGTATATTTTAGTAAATTTTAGCTTTTTACGATTTTTTTAATTTTTAGTAAATTTAAGATTGTTTTATAATATTATTATTTTAATTAATTGACAGATTCCCAGAAGATGTAATAAATGTTATTACGAAAACGTTGGAATAAAAAAATATGTAGCTTGGCCTGTTACCTTCAGTCAACGCCTGATTTGATGTATTCCTTGGTCGTCACCTGCCTGCCCCTTGGTTGTATATATAATATATATATATATATATATATATATATATATATATATATATATATATATATATATATATATATATATATACGTATGTATATATGTGTGTGAGTGAGTGCCCTGTGAATTAGGACGACTTAGAGCTTAAAACTGAGTTTTATAAGGATTAGACATTATTATCTAATTATTTCTAAAAATGCTTGTCTTTGGGAAAAACATCAACCCCGGCCTAAAAATAAATTTCACTTAGCATATGAATTTTAAATTCCTATCATGGAAGAAAGACGATCTCTGGTCCTGAAAATGGAATGTGGAATATGAATTTTTCATATTATTTGGGACAATGACATCTCACTGTCTAGAAATGGATTTTTCAAGATATATGAATTTTAGAATTCCTTTCCTTAGGGGAGAGGAAGATTCCTGGACATAATATTATGAATTCCAAATTTCCTATTTTGCTGGAAAACGTCTCTTATCTTAAATATAATTTTTTACGAGGAATATGAATTTGTAATATAATGTTAAAAAGTCTATTTTTAGTAATAAAGATTTGGTAACTTTCAGGTTATCAGATGTCCGTCTCTTTCGCTAAAGCTTCCTCTTTCTCTCTCTCATAAATCCACGATATATCGCATTGCGTAAGTTACATTTCAAAAGCAAACTATCCCAGGTTACTATTTGCTGTAGCATTAAAGTCACCAAACGTTCTGTCACTGTAGCTTGTTTGTTGCTCACATATAAACTTAAAGGCTGCTCTGTGAGCAAAAGCTCGTGCTGACATAAGGCCAGCTTAATCAATAACAACAACTACTAATAGGAAACACCATTATAGGTTTCCAATGTTGATTTTATAAAGTTAATTGACACTTACATTGACAATTATCATAAGTTATTAATAAAATTTAAGTAAATTCTGAGAAAAAATCTATGTATATACGGGATTTAGTGTTGCAGTTTAATCATACGTCTGACAGCGCCTGAAAGAAAACCTGGAGCGATCAGGCAAAATATTAACCCATAAAGCACTTGAAGGAAAACCTGACAGAATTAGTAGCAACGAAAATTGCATTCAGTCTGTTTGTGTTTACTGTCTGTCACGGGGCAGGGGTTTGATTTTGATCTATAACCTTCCTGGGGTCTTATATAAAAAAAAAAAAAAAATATATATATTATATATATATATATATATATATATATATATATATATATATATATATATATATATATTTTATCTACATATATAAAGGTGTATGTTTGTATGTTTATCTACTTTAGAAATCCGGACCGCTTGACAGACCCTGACAAAATTTGGCACGTAGCCGTATATGACCCCAGGAAGGTTATAAATCAAAATCAACCCCCTTCCCCGTGTCAGACATCAAACATGACAAATTGAATGCAATTTTCATAGTTGCTAATTCCGTCAGGTTTTCCTTCAAGTGCTTTGTGGGTTAATGGTAATATTTTACCTGATCACTCCAGGTTTTCTTTCATGCGCTGTCAGACGTATGATTCATCTACTTCAATAAATGCCCTATGTACATCGATTTTTTATCAGAATTTACATGAATTTTATTCGTGGTTTATGATAATTATCAATATAAATAATTATTTAACTTAATAAAATCAGCATTGAAAATCTTTAATGATAATTTCCATAAGTAGATGTCCACTTTCTGTAACCTAGAACTACTTCATCCGCGAATTCATAGTAACTGCTGGCTAAGCCTGCTATGCAACGTATAGGTATTCTATTTTTTTCTTTTGGTTCAAATGCGAATTTCCTTATTAATTCGTTCATTTCTTCTAAGTTTTTACCTTCGGAATTCGCTATAGCGACTGCCTCGTGACGTTGTGGTGACATAGGATGAACTAACAAATGTTGAAATGGCCACCATTTCACTCGAAATGACCACTTTTTTCACTCGATATTTAGTTGGTGAAACAACAATACAATTGCATTTAAGCATACCATTCAAAAGATTAAGCCATTTGGTAGTTTACCCTATTTCATTATAAAATGTATATAAATGGGTCTGAAGTTAATTATCGGTTAGTGTGGCAACAGCACCACTATGTACACCAACTTCAACATCACGCAACCACCTCTCTCTCTCTCTCTCTCTCTCTCCATTTTGATCAGATAAGTACCCGGATATATGTATACTACACGCATATATCATTTTTATTTAAAGTAGTGAAATTAAGATAGAATTCTTAATAACACGAAAGGAAAGTATTTTCAATGATAGTAGCCCTACTTTACACCATAAAACAATTCATAAGGGGTGCAGGACAATTTTTTCTGAGTTCTTCAAAGTTTCCCCGGACAGCAATGGGTTGGTCAGCTGGTCTATCTATCTATCTATCTATATATATACTATATATATATATATATATATATATATATATATATATATATATATATATATATATATATATATATATATATATATTATATATATATATATATATATATATATATATATGTAAGTGAATGTTTGTATATTTCTTTGCTATAGAAAGCCGAACCGCTTGACAGACCCCGACAAAATTTGGCACTCGGCCCCTTTGTGACCCAGGGAAGGTTATAAATCCAACTGAAACCCTTAGCCCCCCCCCCCCCACAAACACACCCGGGACAGACATCTAACACACGATTGAATAAATTCCCTTTTACACCAATTACGTCAGGTTTCCCTTTAAGTGCTTTATGGATCAATTTTCGCCTGACCGCTTCCGGGACTCATATTCATCAGCTGGAACGTCAAATTTGGTCTTGAGAAAATTAATTTAGACACTAAATTTTTTTCCTTATTGAACGATATTAGGCGTCAATTATAATGTCAGTAATAATTATTAGATATGATTATTATTGATTAATGTCAGGGAGTGTTATAAAGGGGATGATATAAGTATTCGGTTTTGCTAAATAGATATTTATTAATATTACTAGAACCAGTGTTGGCACGCGTAGTGGATTTCCTTCGGTAGAGGAAATCTGGTGTCCGTAGGGGGTAGGGGAAAATGGGAAAATGGTCTTGTTGACACTGATTAAAGGAAATTTCACTTATTTCTCTTATAGTATGTTTTCTTTCAGTATTCTAAAAGAAAACAAAATGAAATATTATTAATATAAATCGTATCGGCGGTAAATATCAAACAGCCCTGCTCTCATTTTAAGGGACATCTTGTTTCAGGTTCAGACTTGTGATTTTGAATCTCAGTTTAGCTTCAGTCTAGCCAGTTTCCGACGAGGATTGTGAGATGAGCTTTATTATTAATCACATAGAAGTTGTTTTGGGATTTTTGTAATTGTGCCTTTAGTAAATGATAATGGTTACTGTGCCCAAGGATATAGGAAGGAATGGGAAGAGGAGAGCTGCAGTTTAGGAAAGGTTTCGTTGCAGAATATGTGCTAAAGAATTTGTTTCAGGATAATCTGATTCCCATATGCGTTCTGCAAAAGAAGTGACTGCAAATCTGTTAAATGACTGTTTATTGGTAAAGGATGACTGCAGGATCAAAGCAGAATTAAATACTGCTGCAGTGGTAGTTAGAAGAAAAAACTTTCGTTTAATTGTCCAGCAATGTCAGGGTACTTTGAAAAATATACAGACAGTGAAATTAATTAAATTCTCAGCGATTGAAGAATTTTTTTCTATAATGTTACATCAATGCTTTTTTGTAATAATCTATGTGTATTAACATTTTTCTTAGAAATGTATTTTCATAGGTTGAGAACTGTCCTTTTGTCCTTTCTCATAGATTAAAGGTATAACTGTTTTGCAGTAAAACAATCTGTAATCTGTTTACATGCATTATAAATTCAATATATTCGTATAATTTTTCTTGTAGAATCTAATTTTTCCTCTTTAAAGTAAACAAAGCTCTGTGAAAAATTGTTAGGGATGAATCAATTTTTTTTCTTAATGAGATAATTTACTATTCATTTGAATTTTCTATAAATGCTTTAAATTTTTAAATACATTTTCTTTACCGGAGTTTTTTTTTTTTTTTTTTACCTAAGATTTGGAATGGTTACTTTCACTGTGAATTGAAACTAAACTTGAATACTTCATTTTTATTTGTCCTATTATTACATTTGGTGCGTAAGGGAAAGTAGGGGAAAATCAACTCTGGTGCAGGGGAAAACGGTTTTAGTGACGTGGCAACACAGACAGTGACAGACTTGAGGTCTGGAAGTCTGAAACGCCTACAACAAAACTGCAGAGTGCAGAGTCGCAGACTCGCAGACTGTCAGACTCCACTACTACACCAAACCCTATTATCTTATTTACTAAAATTTATTACATGATCGTCTGGATAATTTCGGAGAACTCCTAAAATAAAGGTAAGATAAAATATCTGTGCATGCAGCGCCTGTATATAAATTTCAGTAATTATTTTCAAGATTTTACTTTAAATGGAAAAGTTTATGTAAGAGCCTAGGACCTTGGGCCACCACCCATGCGACATTAGGCGTCAGTAATAATGAGTTATTTTCATGGTTTTACACGAAACAGAAGAGGTTAGGTAAGAGCTAAGGAACTTATAATATTTAGTTATTTTCGTGGTTTTACACAAAACGGAAGAGTTTAGGTAAGAACCTAGGACCTTAGGCCATCACCCTAACTTAAAGGTTAGTACAAAGACTGCCTTTTTCTTAGGCTATTTACTTATTCCATTGCATAGGGTCGCATGCAACATCATAATAAGGTTTACTTTTGGTAGGCTGTCATGAACCTTAGGCTACCACCCGAGGGTAGCTAAATATGAAGGTGGTCATGTTCAATGTGATTTTTATATTCAGTTACATATATTTGTTCTTGAAGGCACCAAATCTTTGATAAAGCTAGTTGTAAAGGTAATGTCTTTTGTAAAATATCTGTGAATTTAAATGCATAAACTTAAATTATTTGTTAACCTTAAAATATCAGTGATCCATTTATTTTCCAGAAAACAACCTTCAACAGGCCTTCAGACTGCACTCTTCTACCAAAATGTAGGTAGCCTACTAATCTTACTATCCATTGAAATTTGTAACATCAGCATCAGTGAAACTTCTGGAAACTTCTAAAATAAAGGTAAGATCAAGTATCTATATTTAAATGTGTGAAATTTTAGACTAATTCCATTTAGTGTTCAGGTTTATTGTGACTCCAGGGCATCTTAATCACTTAATTTCGGCCATTTATGTCTCATGTTTGGGTAGGCTGTTATGAACATTACTGTGCCACCCTAGGTTAGGATTGTATGAAGTTGGTCGTATTGAATGCAGTTCTCACATCCATTTGCATAGAATTGCTTACAGTATCTGTATTTGAAGGTACCATAGCTTAGATAATGTGAAATGTGAAGATATTTACTTATTTTCATGGTTTTACACCAAATAAACTAGTTTATGAAATAGCCTATGTAGTGATGAAAGGTCATTATTAATATTTTTAATAAAAAATGGCCTTATTGGTAATTTTAGCGGTCAGTGTAATAAGTGTGAAGACGGCACAATTGGCCTGGTCAAGCATGGCGAAACCTTCCAGTGGCGGTGTAACGTCCGACAATGTCGGAAACTGAAAGCAATTCGGACTGGCTCCTTCTTCTCTGGGTCACACCTATCCTACAAGACTATATTAGGCTTGATCCATTGCTGGATTTACGAACTTCCCCAGAAATATGTACGGATGACTGCATATCGGTTCTGACCATACCATAGTCGATTGGTACAATTTTTGCCGGGAAGTTTGTATTGAGATTTTGGTGCAGGACAACCGGAAAATTGGGGGGCCAGGACTCATCGTGGAAATTGACGAATCCAAAATTGGGAAGAGAAAATTCCATAAAGGTAGACGTATCGATGGTTGTTGGGTCCTTGGTGGGATTGATCGCGAAACAAAGGACACATTTTTTCAAGTTGTTCCCGGTAGATCTGCAGAAACACTCCTCCCAATTTTAATCAGAAACATACATCCAGAGTCAACCGTAATTTCAGATTGTTGGAAATCATACCACACTTTAAGTCAGCAATTCAAAACACACCTTAACGTAAATCACTCCCTACATTTTGTTGATCCTGACGATAAACGCATACACACAAACACGATAGAATCCACATGGCGGGTCTTGAAACGGAATGTTTTGCCTAGAAGTGGTACCGTAAAAAATTTTTGTTCATATTTTTTCATGTATTGCATTAAGAAGCGTTACCTTTCAAATGTAGATTGTCCTTTTAAAGCTTTTTTGGAATTAGTTAAACGTGCTTATCCATTAAATAGAGTAGTTTCAACACCCGTCAAAATGCGGTCTAATTCCACTGAAACACAACAATCGTCGATAGATCGCTCCTCCCAAACGGATCCGTTCAAAACACGAGTTTTTGTTCCCCCAATTTCATCCGGCCCGATCCCGCCAAAATCACTCCATCCAGCCCCGAAGAGAGGAAGATTCGAGCCGTCCAACTTGTCTGACGATTCCGATTTCCAACCTTAGTTCCAGCCGTCCAACGTGTCTGCCGATTCCGATTTCCAACCCAACAAAGGTAAGTCCGGTTTTATATATATTTTTTTTTTGGCCAGAACATATGGGCTTGCCAAGAGTCTTTAAAAATGTCGGCAAGGCGCGAAGCGCCGTCCGACCGCAGTGGAACTAATTTTTTTTGGGGTGTATGCATATTTTTCTTGCCAGAACATACGAGCTTGCCAAGAATCTTTAAAAATCTCGGTAAGGCGTGAAGCGCCGTCCGTCCGCGCCGAAACATATTTTTTTGCGTTTTTGGTCTATGCATATTTTTCTTGCCAGAACATACGACCTTGCCAAGAATCTTTAAAAATGTCAGCAAGGTGCGAAGCGCTGTCCGACCGCGCCGAAACTAGCTTATTGGTTTTTTTGGTCCATGCCTTTTTCTATTTTTTTTTTTCAAAGTAGGCCAACGATAACAGTGTTAGGCCACCCGTTCTAAGTCGGGTTAGGTGGGTTCGTATTGTTAGGGTCATATTTAGTTAAGTACGTGCATCTCTCTGGTTTTTTTTCTCTATGCATCTTGTGCCAAAACCTTTGCTTAGGCTAACACCTCATATGTTCGGTCTACGAATGCAGAGTAGGAGGTCAACCCCACAGTTGTTTCTTGGATTTCCGCGCCAAAACTAATTCTTTCCCCCCATTTTTTGGTCTAAGCCTTTTTCTCTTTTTTCCAAAGTAGGCCAACGAAAACAGTGTTAGGCCACCCGTTCTAAATCGGGTAGGTGGGTTCGTTTGGTTAGGGTCACTTTTAGTTAGGTACATGGGTCTCTTTTGTTTTTGTTCTCTATGCACCTTGTGCCCAAACGTTTTCTTAGGCTAACAGCTCTACAAATGCAGAGCAGGGGGTCAACCACACAGCCGTTTCATGCATTTCCTAGTGTGAATTTTCGTTGTCTTTGTAACCCCCCAACCCAAGAAACCCCGGTTTCCCAATACATCCCCCCTTACCGTTTTCGGCACATTTTCAACTAAAACTAATAATTCCATTTTCATTTCCGCGTCCGTGGCTTCCCCCGCCCAAAACCCCGGTTCCCAAAACTTCCCCCTTTACCGTTTTTAGACACTTTTGGATATTCCATTACTGCACGTTTTCAAAATTAGCGCCAAAACATACGTCCGCCATCTTGTTTGTATTCGTCCACCGATTCTCCAGTAGAAAGTACTCGTGCCCGACGAATCGGCAGGTACTCCTAATATTTATTCGGTCGACTGTAATTAAACCGTAAATTACCTCTGAAGACTACATGACAGTACAAGGGGTACGATGTACCAACTACAGAATTCAAAGGTAAATAACAGATTAGTTACAGTCGACCGGAAAAATATTACCTTAAAATCTTGTAAAGTAAGCAAAATAACATAGGAAAACGTCAATTGCCATAGTCTACTTCGACTGAACAATCTTCAAAGTGTTGGTTCGGGGCCATGAAACTTAAACAAACCGCCATATTTGAATGCTGATAGGGGGTGTGGGATACGTAACTAACAGGGAGCCTTATGTCCGGTAAAGGGGTGGGGGGGAGGGTACCGGAAGAGGAAGGCAGAGGTACGAGTTGGTAAAGCCACGCTGGGATATGGTGGTAAATAATTCCCAATAAATATCACCGACATCAAAAGCACTAAACCTTTGGAACACTAAAACACAACAAAGTACATAAAGATTAGGAACCTTACCTTAAAGGGGTGGAGGATAGAGTTCAGCAGCCGTTTTCACGAAGGCATGGATCCTAGTCTTGGGGTCGTGGAAGTGGATTTTAAAGTACGCCACTGCCATGATCTTGACAATATATTACCAACCTTTCATACTGCCCCGATTAATGGGCTGAAATGTCCTTATAACTAACGAAACAGTTAACACATGTACGGGGCAGAGTCGAGTTAGTAATGAGGCCCAGAGTAGGTGGAGGTGCCTGGGAGTGCTTCCGCCATCTGGCTGGTTGATGAGTGAAGTGAGACACTGGCAAATTTGTCAGGAGGAAGGAGGGGTAGGGGGGTGGGGGGCCGGAGACCACGAAACAGAGTAGGGAGGATGGGGTGGGGGGTAAATATTCACGTTTGTAAAAAAAAAAAAAAAAAACACGAACACTGTATTGTAATGGGTGGACAATATAGGAAATGAGGAAGTCCTGTTTGGGGGTAATCGAACTTGACAAATGTTGAGTGAAATCGTATAAACATAGCTTTTTTTAAATTTATGAAACCAAAGTTATTGTGTATTATTATTAAAGTAAAAAATATTGCAATGAAACCTTAGAGTAGGGACACATATTTTACATAAGAGCTAATAATCCATACATACATGAAAATATATATTATATATCTATACACGGTTTTTTACATCTGGTATTTACACATCTGGTACTTAAGTATAAATTATCAAGTACAAGTCTAAGGCCATTTTAGTGAATAATGAGGTATTTCTACAGAAGCAATCTGTGGTGGCCTAGACTATGGCAATTGATGTTTTCCTATGTTATTTTACTTACTGAACAAAAATTTAAAGTAATATTTATTCGGACGACTGTAATTAACCCCCAGGGGCCAGTACTAAAAACAGCGCAATACATTGGAGGCCCCAATCCCTAGTGGATGTCGTATCTGCAGTTACGTTCCTTGCAGTTCGTGCAGAACTATTCTTTAGAATTACCCTGCAAGAAACGTAACCGCGGATACGACATCTACCTGGGATTGGGGCGTCCAATGTATTTCGCCGTGTTTAGTACTGGCCCCTGGGGGTTAATTACAGTCTTCCGAATAAATATTACTTAAAATTCTTGTTCAGTAGGTAAAACTGCATAGAAAAACCACAACTGCCATAGTCTGGGCCGCCACGGATAGGTACCCTAGATCTACCAATAATGAATAGAATATTATCAAGTTTCAAGGATCAGAGTGGCCAGTTCAGGGGGTGATTGAACATAACAAGAAATGTTGAGGACAATTGTAAAAATTGTGTAACCTAACCAGTGAGATCCCCCCATCCCCATAGCCCCCCCTTAAAGGAAGGCAGTCTTAGAAGTGTAACATATAGGTTAGGATAGTAACCAAACCAACCTAACCTAGTAGAATATGTTACCTGACCGGGGCCGAGCCCCCTTTAAAGGAAGGTAATCTTAGAAGTGTAACATATAGGTAAGGATCGTAACCTAACCAACCTAACCTAACCTAACCTAGTAGAACATATTGCCTGACCGGGGGGCTCCACCCCCCGTACCCCCCCTTAAAGGAAGGTAATCTTAGAAGTGTAACATATAGGTTAGGATTGTAACCTAACCAACCTAACCTAACCTAACCTAACCTAGTAGAACATGTTGCCTGACTGGGGGGCAACATAGAGGTGAGGATCGTAACCTAATCATCCTAATCTAATAGAGCAAGAAATTGTTATGGGTCAGACAGGCACGTAAAGGTGAATATAGAAAAAAGAAGGGAGAAAAAATGCATGTGTGAATTGGAATGTCTGTAAAATGAAAAGATGTAATACCAATTTCACGAAAAATGTAATTCCAACAATTTTAAAAAATGTAATACCATCAATTTCACGTCATTGACAGAAAGGTCTCGAAACGTCTTAAAACTGCCTTCTAGTCCCACCCCTCAGGAGACTTTCAGTGGCCTGCCCTCAATTGTAACGTAATATTGTAAGATATATAAGGCAATATTATGAAGTGAGAACAAGTCAGCGCACATATTAAACAATACTATGATAAACAGAACAGAAACAAAAGCTTGAAATAATATTACACAATTACAAAACAAATGAGGAAAAGGAATATATGTAACAATGCATGAATCCTCCCCAAAAATATCCTATTGCAATGTAGGTTTAATAATGCATCATAATGGTTAAATACATGTAACCCCCTACAAAACCCACATCATTTATCTCCTTAGGAAGTTTGTGTCTGAACTAAAAGCTCCCTTATATCTCGGTGCATGTGCAGTAGGATTGGCGCATGCGTAGTAGGATTCGGCGTCGTAATAGCAGTAGCATAAAGTGGATTTTGGCTATGTAACGGCTCCATTATTGGTTTATTTATCGCTTTATTTAAGCTTGTATTTCGTGTTTCAAATGTCATAAATAAGAGGAAATGACACAATAACACTACAAAACCTTCCCCCAAGTGTTTTAACCCCTTACCGTAGGATACAGTTGAACGGAATAATTCACCCAAGTGTTTTACCCCACCCAGAACCCCGCATTCCCATCAGTCCCCCTTACTGTAGGATAGAGTTCAAAGGTAAATTACACGTTAATTACAGCTGGCCGAAAAAATATTATCTTAAATTCTTGTTGGAATAAGGGCTTAGACCTACCCAGACATTTTTCTTTGGCCACTTGCATATTCAATTGCATAGGATTGCATGCAATGTTATTTATGCAATTAAGTAGTTATGTTTATGGTTTTACATGAAATAGATGATTTAATATTAGTAACTTACCCAGTAATTACTTCGTTTCTACTTTACTGCAGCTTAAATTTTGAAAATAAGTGGTAGCAATTGTCTTTTGTTTATGTAGGTGACTGGTCCTGCCCATTTTTTGGGGTAAGTTAGAGAGGAAGAGCTCAGCCAAGAGCTCACTTCTGTTTCTGCTGGCTTCAGACCAACAAGGTGTTGGAAACGCAGCTTGCTTATGGTTTTCAGCCAAGTTCTTCCTAGATTTGGTAGTGTTCTGTGCCTTGGTAGCCATTGGCTTTTGTTTTTTTGGTGTGGCTTTAATTATGACCATCACGATTTTGACTTCAATTATTCAGGAGACTTGCCGACTTTGTCCTTTTTTGACTCTTTATTGGCTAGTGTACATATCTGATTCTAGTGCATGAAGTATTAGGTATTGCACTAATTTGACTAAGGCTTGCTATGACCCATATATGTTATGTACAGCATGTATGGGTCAAGTTTGCACTAAGAATTTGACTTGAGGAGTGCAGTGTATGGAGGAGTGCAGTGTATGGGAGGAGAAACAATGAAAGACTTTTATAGCTTCGCATATTAATAAGTTAGAGATCATAAAAGAAAAGCGGCTTCTAGAGCTGGGACTAAATCTGTAGCTACACAAGACGTTACTAAGAAATCAGGTGCTTCTGATATTTTTCTCTCCCCATGCTACACCAATATCTCCTAATCCCAGTGCTCCCCCAAAATCGCTGTCTCCTATCCCCGTTTCACACACTCCCAAACTGGATAGCTACTCCAGCCTCAAAGACTAGTTTGACAGGAAGTTTGATATTCTTGCTTCCACAGTGGCCCCAGGCGATGGTCACTGTCATACTCCCCCAGCCCCGGGAAGAAGCATACTTGGATGCCCAAGGGAGGTTGGTGGGGTCTGATCATGGGCAGTCGCCCCCATAGTCACACCTGGAGCGTCCCAGGTGCAGACAAATGTTGGCCATTGGAAAGGTGTCTTAGTGCAGACAAATGTTGGCCATTGGAAAGGTGTCTTAGTGAGACATAATTTGTCATCTAGTTCTAATGATTCTAGCCCCAATCAAGGGCACCAGTGGAAATTTTCAGACGAGTCTTGCCCACTGAAAAGACGCTCGTCGTTCAAAGATAGTTCCCCTCTGCTATCCGGCAAAAGGTTTAGAGAACCTTCACTTAGCCCCAACTTTCATGCAGTAAGTGGGACAGCCCAGAATGATTTTTGCAGCCAGAGAGCCTGAAAGTAGTACCCAGGCAATCTTTGGATTTCCATGAGTATTCTTATAGTTCATTGGCAGCCAAGCGCCCAGTAGCAAAAGAGTCATCTTATTTCTCATAGCGACAGTCTGTAGAAAAGTGCCCTCCAGTGCCTGCTCATGATTTCGCTCCCGAGAGTTCTTTGGCGCCAAAGCATCTGCTCTCAGGTGAGCCCCCAGTTCGTGCGGTGCCAGGCTCTGCAGCTTTGTCTGCTTCATCCAAGTGCCCTGTGCTTTCAGTTACTAGTAAGACTGCTTCTGTTCCAATGTTGCATATTGATGAAGACCCTTTAGTTCCACTTCAGAATGATTTGGACAGAGTCCTGGGTCTCCTTCAGAAGTTGACTGCTGATTCATTGTCGGTAGCACTCGATGACCACTTGCTCTTCTTGATCTCTTTAGATGAAGAAGACTTGGACCAAGAATCGACTCCTACCGCTTATGCAGCCTTGCTCAAGTATATTCTAGTCTCCTGCTTCCTCATTCATGATGAGTGATGAACCCCCACATGCAGGCCTGGCTTTCTGAAAAGAGATAACAAGGCAAGGTGTTTTTTGCTATTCCACCTTCCTGTATGGCTACTAGAAGATATTGCTCGTATGCTACTGGAGAAGCTCTATCCTTGGGAGTGGCTGCCTCCTCCCAGGGGGACTTCTCTGGACTTATCGACCCAGCATATAGAGTAGCTTTTCCTTCGGCAAAAACTATGGTTTCGGCGCTGGAAATGGACCGTTTACTTAAAAACCTCTCTAAGGTACTAGAGGTCCTTAGTTTTTTGGACTGATCCATTGGGGCATTAGTGAAGAAGATTCAGGACAAAGACATCTATGCGCAGACAAAGCAGTGAGATGGCTCCATGGAAATAGCATTGCTGTATATGATGGGTGTCCACAAAAAGAGCTACATTTATCCTTCACATCCAAAGGAGTTACCTCTTCTCATAAGTCTGTGCTTCCCTTCTCACCTTTGGATCATATGCATCTTTTTCCACAGAAGACAGCATTTACACAATAAATCAATGCAGGATACCAATGCACCCAAATCATCCTCTCCGTTCACCCAAATCATCCTCTCCGTTACAACCTCCCCCTTCCGAGGCAGGAGACAGAGAATATAGTTAAGGCCATGGGCAAGATACCCTCTAAACCTACAACTCACAATTGAGGATCCTATTCTTCATGCGCCAATGAGGGTAAGACTACAGTTGTTTTGGAAAAATTGGGAACAAAAGGGAGCCAGATCATTGGGTGATAAAAAGTGTTAAATAAGGGTATTTCATCCCCTTATCCAGCACTCCTATTTCATTAACAGCCTACTTAGTAGGATCAAGGAAGTATTTGGCCCTCTCCAAAGAAGTCACAGATCTCCTAGAAAGTGCGCGATAAGAGTTAGTAGCGAACAACTCTGTGGGTTTTTATGACAGGGTGTTTGTGGTACCAAAGGCCACAGGAGGCTGAAGGCCAGTACCAGATGTGAGTGCTCTGAACCTGCACCTATCCAAAACTAAGTTTTATATGGAAACAGTACAGTCAGTCCTGGCACATACACCAAGGGGACTGAATGGTCTCTTTAGACATGAAGGATCCCTATCTCCATATTAATGTTCATTTGGATTCAAGGAAATACGTAAGGTTTGTGTTAAAAAAATACTGTTCCAGTTTTAAGCCGTATGCTTCAGGCTATCAACAGTAGCACAAGTGTTTACCACAGTACTTGCCCCATTAGCCAACTGGCTGCATATTCTGCATAAATATATCCATACACCTGGATGGTTGGCTAATTCCTCGCCCTCAAAGGCCAAGTGCATGAAGGATCTTCACAAGACAATTCTATTAACTTTAGACTTAGGGTTGCTTCTAAACTTGAAAAATCGCACCTGACTCCATCTCAACAGGTGATTTATTTGTGGAAGCAGATAAATACTCAGGTTTTGGGCTTCTCCCTCTCCCCAAAGGATGTGAGACTACCTGAAGACGGTCAATCATTCTCACCCTCAACAAGCGCTCTGCCAGGCAGTGGGTGAGCCTGTTGAGCACTCTAGCATCAATAGAACAATTTGTGAGGTTGGGGAGGCTTTTCATGAGGCCTCTTCAGTTTTTCTTAGGTGCCAATTGGGATTAGAAGGCGAATAAAGATCTGCACTTTTTGGCATAATGCAGGAGATAAGAGGATCTGTGGTGGTGGAACTCCTAGGACAGTTTGGAGGAGGGAAAATCTTAGTGTTGAACCCCGACCTGAACTTTAGCTCCGATGTCAGGTATCAAGGCTGGAGACTTTTCCTGTGAGGAAAAGATATATTAGGAACATAGTCTCATCAGGAAAAGTTTGCATATAACTTGAGAGAGGTTTGCAATATTTCTCGGAAGTCTGTGGCAAGGTAATAGTGATTCATGCGGACAACACCATGGCCTTAGCTTATATCATTGTCAAGAGGGGACCCATTCATTTTCTCTTTGCAATACAACATAAAGCCTCTTGATTTGGGCAGACCAGAATTGAAGACAACTGATAACAAGGGTCATTCTGGGTAAGTGCAATGTTATCGGGGCGAGCTAAACATTTGAAAGCAGATATTTCAATGGAGTGGAAATTGGACCATCAAGTATATGCAAAACTTTGGAAGTTGTGGAAGAACCAAAGTTGGATTTATTTGGAACATCCAAAAACCACAGTCTCCCGCTATTGTTCTCCCTTTCCCGACCTGTTAGCATGGGCGGCAGTTGTGTTAATGTTTGATTGGTCAAATCTGGACCTATATGCCTTCCCTCCCTTTGGAATAGTCACAGAAGTTCTTATCAATCTACTAGTGGACCAACCAAGACTCTTTCTGTCGATTCCAAGTCTATTCAGACAACCCCACTTCAAGAGCTTTTGCCAAGACGTGTCCACTCTGGCCCTGACAGGCTTTCGACTGTCTACAAACTATTATGAGTGAAAGGCTTTTCTAGAAAGGCATAAGAAGCTACCACTAGATGTAGATGACATTCCAATGGTAAAGTCTACCAAGCGAAGTGGGCAGTCTTCAGATGTTGGTGTAAGGAAAATAGGGTTTCATCTTCTAATACCTCTATAACTCAGTTAGCAGACTTTTTTTTACTCTACCTGAGAGTGGCCAGGAACCTGTTTTCTTCATCCATTAAGGGACACAGGGCTATACTAACTCTGTTTTCAGACATAAAAGTCTAGACCTTTCTTCCAACCAAGATCTCTCAAACCTTGTTAGGTCTTTTGGTACGTCTAAGGATGTAAGGGAGGAGACATGTTCTTAGAACTTAGATGTGGTTCTAAAGTGGCTCTTGTTTCTCGTTTGAGCCGATGCAATCGTCCTCACTAATGAATTTGACAAAAAATAATTTTCCTTGTAGCCCTTGCCACAGCTAAGAGAGTAAGTGAGCCCCATGCATTAGACAGAAGATATAGGGTTCACACAAGGGAATGCCATTTGTTCCTTTATTCTGGGTTTACTGGCTAAAAATGAGAACCCTTCTCAGCCATGGCCTCCTCACTCTTTTACCATTAAAAGACTCATGGATTTTCTAGGTCCGGAGGCAGAGGAGAGAGAATTATTCCCAGTAAGAGTGTTAATGTATTATATCCATAGAATTGAGAGAATTAGAGGTCCAGCGAGCAACCTTTGGTGCTGTGTTAAGAACCCATATCATAGTACACTCTTCCATTCATAAGGTTGAGACAGAGAGACGAGTGGGCAGGGCTTCTTTCCTAACTCGTTAGCTAAGCCAAGGACAGATGTTTGGATACATACAACGAATATTGAGGAAATTGAAAAAGCTCAAGAGCAAATTGCTTTAATCAATAAATTCTGGTACTTCATTATACTGCCCAAAATTACCGAAGGGTCTAAAAGATGCTGTGCCAAAATATCAAGAAGATACAGCTTATATATAAAAAGATATTCAAGAAAATCTATGCAAGAACGGGCTTGAAATGGTCAGTAAGTAATTACTGGGTAAGTATATAATATGTAACTCCTTTTATTATAATACTTTCATTTTTAAGTAGGAGACTAGGACCTTAGGCCAGCACACTAGCTTAGGGGTAAGTATAAATGTGGCCATTTTCTTAGGCCACTTACATATTCAATTCTATAGGGTTACATGTAACATCTATATCCAATTTCAGTAATTACTTCCATGGCTTTACATGAAATGGAAGAGTTCAGCTTGGGTAGTTTCAAAAGAAAATCTGTAAAATTACAATTTTAGTAAGAAACATATTAAACATTTACAGTTAACAGAAAAAAAATCAAATAGTTGTAAGGCTGAAATGTTGGTTTGTTAGAATTAAATTTGTCAGGAAAACTTAACTTATTCCGTAAAAATGGTGACACTAATGTAGTGTTTCCTTTTCGGGTAGTACTTCATAAACAGTGCTTACAGTTCACGTTATAGAGCAAAGGAAACTTACTTGATTACAAACCAAGAGCAGCATGTACTTCAAGGTGAGCATAGACTTTTACCCTTGAACACTAGTAACAATGTTCATAGTTGCTTATAGTTTGTACTGTACATAATTTTCAAGTGAGGTTTTAAGCTTTCATTTGTCAGTCTAGTAAACTTGTAACATTTTAACGGATGCTACCAATCAAATAAGCCCATTGCCAGTTTAATACAATATTGAATTTTTGTTGTTGATCTGTAAGCTTTATATCTTCAATTCAAAGTTTAAATCAATAATCGACTTTTAAAATTTAGGATTATCTTTAAATAATTTCAGCAAAATTACCATAATTGGTCTTGTATCCGCTTAAAACTTAATTTTAATCAAATATTTGATTCATCAAAGATTCACTTCAGAAACCGTAATCACTGCAATGGAAACTACCTTCATGTTCAGCACTTGCTGAAGATACAATCATTACATTTATTGCCACATTTACTCTTCAGTTTTGGGACTTAACATTAGGTGCTCAAAATAAAATGTCATAGCCAGAGTTGTGTGTTGTTCTCTCTATAGTTTTATGAAGAAATAATGTATTATGTGGAATGTTCGTTTGAAGGGTATGATGACTTTTATCCATTAACATCCAGCAGTCGTAGAATTTGTCCTGGGATTTCCTGGGTGCTTGCCAACAGTATTGTGAACTTCAGAGCATGTGAAAGGTCTGTAGATATGGTGCTTGACTACACTAAGAGGCTTTGTAGCTGGTGTTGACACTGCTCAGATTTTTGTTAATTTTACAAAGGTGGTGATTTCTCATGGCTTGTCCACACTAGCGGGCATGCCCGTTGGTCACTTCAGCTGTTTATATTTTCTCTCACTTCTGAAGCAGTTACCAGACAATCGCATTGTTCTGGCTCCCTACTTGGTCGGTCAGTGTAGTGGAACAGGTTATGGGAACTGATTTTGCTGTAGGACAGTGCCTGCTGTGTGGACAGGGCTTTAGTTATTTTTGGTGATTTTTTTTTCTCTAAAAGTTGGCAATCTAACTTTATGAGAGTTAAATTTCCTTTTTATTTTCATATTTCTTTGTTGTAAGTTGGCATGTATTTAGCACTGTGGTTTACATGCTCACATCTCCTGTAGATGACTGAATTGTTAAGTTTGCCAGAATTGTCTACCTCTTTGGTATAAGTTTTTAGCCTTCATTGCGTAAGTAATTTGTATTGAATGTGTGATGTTCATAGACTTGGTGCAGAAAATTAGCTCCAGTTTAACAATGGATGACTGCTTTTTGGTTTGAGCACTGGCCACCCCACCTCCCTTGTACGAATCATGGAAGATGGAGGGTTGTTAGAAAGTACTGAGGGTGGTGTGCCTCTTAACACGCTTTATCACGGTGCTAAAATGTGGCCCAAGAACATTAAGGTTATGATATTTTGTGGCTTATTTGAATTTTCCCATCTGGTCAGTCACCCATAGCCTAATTTGTTAATTTAATGACGGATAATGATTAAACTCAGAAATGCATCAATGGCAAGTTAAGGGCTTATGTACCAGGTCTTTCACTTTCCAGTTCATGCCACGTTAAGGGTATACGAGGCAGCTTTCTTCCATAACGATGTTTGCTTGATTTCCTAAACTTTCAGTGACCATTCAATTTGCTAACTGAATGTTTTGTTTCCATAATTGGTTAGAATTGGGAGTTGGTCTTGAACTTACATAATTCTGAATATGCTCTTGCAGAGCTTTATTAAATCTTGCTGGTGTTATAACAGATTGCTCATCTCATCTGAGATAGTAGTCTGCTATTCCTTGACCATGTTTGTACTTTCTGAAGTGCGTTCTTTTATGTAAAACTACTCAAGCTGAGTTTCTACCATTTGAAATACATTCTTTGATATAAAACTGCTCAAGCTGGCCATGTCATACTGGAACTAATATCTTATATTTCAGTATCTCCGTAGTGTGGAATTATGTCTGAGATTACCATTGGAGCAAATATTGCATTTCACTTTTCATTGCCTTTCTGCTATGGGGTTTGGCATTTCTGCCAGTACTTGTGTACTTATTTTCTCCTATTCGTTCTTGTGTATTTCCAACCAGTATTGTACCTGTTTACTCATTTTACCTCGTTCGTTCTTGTGTATATCCAATCATTACTTCGAGACTGTTTGGGATTATCACAAGAATTATTTAAAGATTTTAACCTTTATCCTACCGGCCATACTAATTTTCATGGAAACCTCTCTTATTTTTGCATATTTTTATGTCATTATGTTAACTAAGATCCACACAAAATTTCAGAACCCTATCTGTTTTGACAAAGGAATTATAGCATGATCCATTTAAGGAACATTGGATGGGTAACGATAATTGAATGTCATTCATAGATAATTTTATTGAACTACAAAATATACAGAAGTTTGGTACATTGGTGGTGTCCCATGTAAATTTTGTTTTGCATAATCGTATGCAAAACAAAATTAAAAGGGAATAAATGAGATCTTTACATTCATTATATTAGACAATACATTCCTTTTATAACATCTAAGCCTAATGACAATTTTCAAACTTTTCCTACCTTATGAAAATTCTCAAAGCATTTCTTTCCCCTTTCGGCATGCAAACGTACATTACATTTTTGACACATTTTTTTGTATTTTTCTTGCAAATTTTGCATCCTCCTTGGGTTGTTGATGTCAGAATGTGATTTACTCCATCAGAGCGAATGTCAACTGGAAGAGCGTTTGCACCAGTGGGATACCTGGGTCGTGGTACCTGCCTTACTGTGCCTTCAGATTTTATTTAGACACAGTGTTATTTGCCTTCTAAAATCTAAGTGGGACAAGTAAATCTCAATTTTGCGATGCACCCTCCAAGCAGCAATTACAGCTACATTTAGTGCATTCAAAAATAAGGGGCAATACCATTTATTCCCTCTAATCATTGGGCGATATGAAGCAGAAAGTTGGTCCATAAGATAAACACCACCCATTCCTTGTTGTATGAATTGATGAGAAGCGGCTGTGAAACATCTTTTATTCCACCTCTCACTCGCCTCTTCTCAGTGTGGACAGGATCATGATTTTCCCAATGACTTGCAATGTCCACAACAGCATTGTCATTCCATTTTGCAACATAGACTTTCCCATCACAGCGATGATCAAATGTGCCCCTCTCCATCTTTTGTAGTTCTTTTGGGGTCGACAAGGAGTTTGCTGCTCCAGCACTACGATTTTCTCTTAATTGTCCCAGTTCCCATAGCAACATCAGATTCAGCCAGCTGTACCAATAAATCGTGACTTGTAAAAAAGTTATCGAAGTAAAGTTGGTGCTTTTCAATATTTGAGCGTGATGAAATCACATCAACCATTTTGGTAATAACACTTCTTCCAAGTGGCTGATTCCTTCCTTCCTTCCTAGAATGCTGACAAAATTTGTGTAGTTGTAAAATATACATATGTCAACTTTCAGCTACATCCGATGCTTTGATAAGGAGCAAAATTCAAAAAACCGTGTTACAGAGGCCCTGAATTTCATAGTAGTTATAGCAAATCATCTGGTAAAAGGATATCGGCAGAAAGAAGTGTCTTATCAAATGCACATTTCTTTTTCCAAGGATGGTTTTTCCTCTTTGCTTTCCTATAAAGATTCTTCACATTCATCAGTGTCACTTTCAATTTCTTCTTCAATTTCTATTTGTCCTGCTGGTTCATGTTGTTCCTCTGGGTCATCTAAGAGATCCTCAATGTCACTGTCTTGATCACCAGAATCCCCCGCAGCTGGAGGCAGTACCACGACTTTCACTAAGTTATTGGAAGGCTCGGCCATATCTAGTGCACTGAAT
Source organism: Macrobrachium nipponense (assembly GCF_015104395.2). NCBI lineage: Eukaryota > Metazoa > Arthropoda > Malacostraca > Decapoda > Palaemonidae > Macrobrachium > Macrobrachium nipponense. The sequence continues at coordinate 2,806,359 of NC_087201.1, forward strand.
TAGGTATTGTAACCATCAAATGTTCCCTAAATGGAAAAAATTTTGTTTTCATATCATACACAAAATGCTGTGACATGGCATGTTATTCTACACTATATGAAGTAGTTTTAGACAATATTAAAGAAATATTACATTTTCATCACAAATACAAGACATTTATTCAGGGTTGCGTAAAAATGGCAATATTTTTAAAGTTTAAAATTTTTGCGAAAGGAATTATTTTAAATTAGAAGTTGTCAAATACTTTTCAAGCAAGTACTTATTTTGACCAATGTCCCGGAAACGGAAAAAAGTGGAAGTGATATATTTCTTATTGAAATATTATGGTCAGAAAATCATGTTCCATTTAAGGAAAATTGGTAGGATGAAGAACAATATCCAACTTTCCAATACCTCCCTACAGTGGAATTTGGTCTTTCAGCCGTGTCTCCAAATTCATTCTTTTGCATTTCCAACCATTTCGTGAATGTTAGAAATCTTTCGAATATCTCGCTACTGTGGAATTTGGTTTTTCTGCTATTATTTTTTTAAAGCTATTCTTTTGTACTTTTTGCTATTTTTCTTAATTCCATTGTATTACCTCCTTTGTATTGCCAGCCATTATTTCCCGAATGTCCGAAAAATTTCTAATATCTATTTAAACTGCAATGCAATTTTGACAGTTTTGTAAGATGTGAGGCGGATAACTTTTGATTAATCTTGAGAGCCTGTCATGGGATGGCAACTGCTGCTTTCACAAAATTGGCAGAGTTGCTTTTTTCTTTATCGGATAATTTTGCAAATACTATCCAGCCCCAGTTAAGGTGGTTTATAGTTAATTTCCACTTTGAAAACGTGATTTTATTATAAAATGTTGTACAATCTTATGGTCATTTATGGCAATATCAAACTATGCTTTGGTTCTACCCGAAGTTTACAATTGAAATACAAAGACGTTATAAAGATAAAAACCATAATTTATGGAAGTTTTATTGTACTTGTTCTGACAACCCAATTTGTTTTTTAGTTGCTAGAGGAGAGATGTCAACAAGAGGAATATAACTAGGAGCAGGCAACGGTTAGGCGTTTCTAAAGGGGAGAGGTGTCCCAAAAGCAGCGTCATTGAACACTTCAGAGAGAAAGAACACGAAGCAAGGAAAATAAGCTGTTTTTGAAGGCGAGAGAACTCTGAGCACAAGCTATATCTGACAGGGAGAGAAGTCTACAAAAGATGTTACTGAAGAAAGAGATTAGTCGAAGAAATGCAGAAAGTTCCCGAAGGGTACAGAATTCTACATAAGTTGTTGTCCCTGTAGAAGAGAAAAGTCGAAGAAGAAACACAGCTAGTCCTGAAGGGGAAAGAAGTTTACACAAGTTGCTGTTCCTGTAAAAAAAAAGTCTAAGAAGAAATACTACTAGTTCCCGAAAGGGACAAAAGTCTACACAAGTTGCTGTTCTTGTAGGGAATAGTCTCGGAAGAAACAACTAGTTTGCGAAGGGGATAGAAGTCATCAAATGCTGCTAGTTTCTAGTAGTTGAAGAAAAGTAAACAAATGCTGCCGTTTTTGAATAAGAGAGAACTACTAGTCCCCCACGTGAACAAAATAGTTGAAGAAATTACTAGTTATCCTTGTTAAAAACAATTAGCTCCTAAAGAAGAGAACTAGTGGAGGAGACTACTAGTTTCTGTCGAAGAAATAACTAGTTCCTGGAGATGAGAACATTCAAAGAAATTTAAGAAGTTTACCAACGCTGCTGTTCATGAAGACTAATCTCACTTTTCAACCATTGTTCACCAAAAAATTTTATTTCTGGAAAAGATTGATATTTCTAGGAAGTAGCTATATATACTTGGCGACTTGGAATCTTCTAAGTAAACCAAGATACTTCCGACTTGATCTTCTACGTAAATGAAGATGCCTTTATATCCTCAATCTTCTATGTAATGCAGAATGCTATATACATACATAGTCAATGACTTCGAATCTTCTTCTATGTAACCCAGGATGATTACAGAATGTCTGCTGCATCTTTGTAAAACATCAGGAAAATTGGGATGTAACCAAGTTGAATCTCTGCTGCATCTTCAGTAACTTTACCACAGCTGTCAACTAAACTGTGCTGTAACAACGTAACTGAGATGAATCTCTCCTGATCATGTAATTATCTTCAGAAGCGTTACCAAAAAGCCACCGACTAACTTTTGCAACTTTAATTAATGTTCTCGGTAACAGCAGGAAGAATTAATCTGTTGCGCTGTTAATCTGAAAGCCCCTGCATCAGATTTATTGGGAAATTGCATTCTATCCCCAAGAAAATTTCTAAACCTCTGCTTGCTATGGAATACGCCTTGTTTAATGTCAAAGTCTTGTCTTCCTCCCCTGTAATATCTTTGTTTCTGGTCCAGATGAACAGAATTCATACCTGTAAACGATACGAATATAAAATTCTCTGGTAAATATATATTAAAATCAATTTTCACAATTTAATTCACAAAGATTTTATACTTGAAAAATCTGTCAAACAAATTAATTATTGATTATGCCAACAAATTTATTGCACCAAAAAATTTCTAACATACTGAAAATATGCCTCAATTTCTGGAAAATTGGAAGATTAAAGTGTATACGTATAACCAAAGGGCATATGAATTTACAAACTTTTACTGTATTTTTATAAGTTCTTCCTTGGACTTTTACTATTTCTACATTCAAATGTGAAGGTTCTCAAGCAAAATAATTTATTTCCAGTAACTCAGATAATTAGCATTAGCTTAAGTTAAGCTGAAATCTAGCTTCCCTCAGCAATTAGCTACAGCTTTTAGTGAAAAAATCTTCAAATTAGTTTGACCTCCCAGTACAAGACTTAATACAGTACAAGACTTGATAGATAAAAATTTCGATAAACGTTATGTAAATTACATCAGCAGATGATTCGAAGAGTTGCAAATTTTGCTTAACTGGCAAAAAACCTGACCTACAAAATTTATTCTGTAGCAGCTAACCGGGGAAAGAAAGATAACACGACTGACTTGAGAGTTCCTGAAGTTAGCGCGGCTTTGCGAAGAGACTGCTCCCATAAGACTGAGAAGAATCTGTAAAAAAAAATAAAAATAAAATAGGAAGAAAAAAAAAAAAAAAAAAAAAAAAAATTAAAATAGGAAAGTAAATGCCCATACTGAAGTAGACTGAGCACAATTATCAGATATCTTGGTTAGTGTGTAATATCTGACTAGTTAATTGGAAAAAATAATAAGGCATACAAATTAAAAAATTCACAGGGTACCAATGGTACTAATTCTTTAATACCATTCCAAACTCAGTATCAGTTTTGACGAAGATTTAATTGGCAGATTGCTAAGGCAAATTAAATGAGCAAGAGGGTACTTTGTGAGCAAGTTTAGGACTATCTGAATTTAAAGAATGTAACAACATAAATCAGGTATTCAAGCCTTCATTTAGGTTTAGGGCATCAAAGTGAGCAAAACTGCTGACCAATAAAACAGCATGCAGCCTTCACTCAAGCTGAAAGCATAAAAATGGCTAAAGTAACATTAATATTCACAAAAGTGTAACCACCAATAATAGAATCAAACCACTTAACTATTGGAAGCTAGCTCTACAAGAACAAAATATACACGGGTCTAAATAAGTCAAGCATTTCAGGGATGAACTCTCCAGTAGCTTCCAATTCCATAATCAACCATTAATTTAATAAAGTAACCATACCCAAAACTCTTCTACAGTTACCAACTGCCTAATGCCACATTCAAGTTCACCTAACAATGAACTAACCAGCATTAGTAGCTATCTCAAGTGGTAGCTGATCCTAGATAATAGGACGATTTCTACGTCTGACACCAAAACAAAGCATTGAGTATTGTCATACAAAGGCTTCCTCCAACTTCCCATTTCCAACCATATCTGAATTCTGAATTAATCCAGCACCTGACATTGTGATTTATCTTGTAGCTCTCAAAAGATTGGCGAGATGAATTATACGTCTCAGGATACTAATTCACCTATTTTTCGAGTTTAATGAAAAATACCCTTAATCACATCAAGCAGCCAGTGTGACATATCAATCAGCAGTACACAGACTTACTGAGGTCTCATCTAAAAGTGAACTACTTCTGTAGCTTGGATTGATCATGCTTCAACCAAAGTCAAGCTGCAACTGCATGGGTCACAGGAATGTAAGGAAGTCCAGTGTATTTCAAGGTATATTCTGTAATTCAAAGTGACAGCTACTTATTAAGTAGTCTGTCCTAAGTCTCTCCAGAAATATGAAAAATTAAAACTTAAAATCACAGTAAAGTTTAATCTCAAATCCATTACCAGTAAAATGATAAGAGCAAGCTTAACAAATACAACTATACTTGAAGGCAGCATTTTGTATAGGATAGCCAGTTCAATTAGTTAACATGACTGATAGAAACATAACACCCCCCCACCCGCCCAGAACAACACTGGATTCTGGGCAATTTTGCTACCCTCAGCAACTACGAAGTGAGCACAGCAGACACCAGTCAAGTGAGATACAATGTGGAATTAGGGACAGTCCCTTTTGGTAATATAAGAACAGATACGAAAATTTTCACAAAAAAACATTAAAGATGTCACTATCACAACTAATATATCACTCCAGAAAGCAGAAACAAACCTGAAAGCAGTTTCATAAATAAAGTTTGTTAGAAACATCTGTCACTCAGTTTTATTTAGGGCAACTTTCCTTCCTCAGGTTTAGCTGCATTATTTTAAGCCAATTCAGTTCAGATTAGTATGCACAACTTATTCTATACATATCTACCTCATTTTTCTCACTGTATCGGTACAAGAACCACAGGAAAGGAGATTGCTATTCCACCTAAGCAGAGCTCATAGAACAGGCATATTTATGTCATGTGGAGTACCTTAAAAGGCTTCAAACATCCATTCAAGTTGCAACTGATTAATGAAATTTAATTTGGTCACAAGACCAACGCTATTCGTCACCATTCTTTGCTGCATTCAAGAGTGCAAAAGTGAAGGAATTAAAACGAAGTAGAGTAATTAAACCCTATTTAAAATAAGCCAAGAACTTGACACTTTTTAGTAAATATATTTCAATGTCCATTACCTACAAACACTGAGTGTTACTCTGGTACAGTAATCTTAAAACAAGTATGAGGAGCTTCAATCAGTCCCGAAAACAAGTAGGTATTCATTAATATTTGGATATTGAATCATTCAAGGCTCCAATATAATTTCAAAGCTAGTATCTAGCTGGCAGTGTTTGAGGTGAATACGAATAAGCTATGGGCAAAACAAGTGAAACTACTTGCTGTGTACAGACATTCCCAAGATACAAGGCAACAATTGTAACTACCCCCTCTTCCCACTTACAATACACAGTAATTAATCTATCCCACTTACAATACACAGTGTAAATCTATCAATCCTCACGAATTTCAAAAGCAACAGAACCAAAAACAAAGCCTCATCGCTCAAGAATTCAGAAAAGAATAAGGACCTTTCACATTACAATTCCAGAACAGGTGGTGTCTTGCCACTGAGCGTTTGTACTTTACAATACATTTTGTTTCTGTTACCAGTAGTTAGAAACTGGGAGGTTTCCTCAGCCCTTAGATACTTGTCTGAAAGTGCCAAAATGAAAGTCATTAGCATACACTGAATAATGCCATTTAACACCAGATATAGGTAAGAATCTCAGAGCAAATATCAGATCCAGTAACATGCAAATCTATTCAGTGGTACTCTTATTGGATAGATCGCAAGTATACCAATATTCTTAAGTCAGAACTGGTATTAGATCATACAAATGTGTTAAATTTACACTGGTTATTGACTTAGAACTTAATACACAAGACCAATAAGTCACAAAAGCAGTTTAGGTAGGGCAATCCCTTGAGTGATTAATAGAGGCCTAGATATTATGGCTACAAGAGATATGATGACCTACCCAACCATGACCTACCAGACCCTTAGCCTGAAGTAGCATTGTGCATTCACCAACCTCTCGAGTGCCTTCATGAAAGACTATACATCAACACCAAAACCTTCTGTATTAAATGTGTTTCCAGCTTTCAGCACTAGTATGACTTTGGTATCTAAATTCTGGGTTAATTTCCCACAAATTTCAAGATGTAGTACTACAAACTAAGTTTTGGCAGGATTTATTGAAAGCTTTCTTTAAAATGGTTAAGTTTAATTTTGAATATTTCAAAAATTATATAAAAATTTCCATGCACTCAGTCAAATATAATCACAATGTACAATCTATAAAACATCAATTTTACTTTGGTTAATATTTTTAAAATTACTGTACAGAGGTCTTAGTTCCAGTGGTGGTACTCTCTGTATCTCGGGCAAAATCAAAATTGCTACAATCTGTCCAATTAATTTACTGTACTATAATTAAGAGAACTATGCTTATGTTGGAACAAAGCCATAACCATGCTGGATAAAGACACTGGTCCAGAAGTTCAAATAGGGATACCCGGAGATGATGTGGTGAGAAGTACTTTGGATTAAGTTTGATTTTCATCAGACTAAGTTACACTTAAGTTTAACCTCAAACCATGAATTGCTAGCTATCAAGAAACCCTCAATCAAACACTTAAGAAAATGAACAGTAATTTAAGCATTCAAATTTTCTACTACATGAACATAAGTACAATGAGGAATAAGAGTTATGGGTTGGAATATTTAGTGCTTTGGCATTAACAAATCTTTGAAGAATCTTATTCTAAAAAAAATCAATATTCAAAATCTTAGGAAGATTTGCCTCAGTGACTAGCCTATTAGGTCCGAATTACGATAAATTCCCGTGTTCAAATTCAGGAAAATGCTTCTCGGGAGGTGACTTGTCAGTCTGGTGCTAACTCCAGGTCGAGTCCTCAGCTTTGAGATGTTGCAATGGCAATCTCTGCAAAAGAAAAATTTAAATTTTATGGATGAACAATTTTTAACATTGAAAACTATAAAACCTAAAATAGGGTCTTAAATCCCTAAGGGGTTGCGAATGATTTGCTGCTATGAAAAATATCTTAGTTATGAACGAAGAAGCCTTGGAGATGATTCAGAATCACAAAAACATTAAACATCTCAAAGCAAAAGGCTTTTCATAGATTGCCAAAACTAAGCTAAAAATCTAAAAGAGCACCCAAATGGGTCATTTGAAATTAAAATACAGCATTTACCTAACATATCCAGTATTGCAGAAAATTTTCAAATCATCTTTGGGGGAAAAGCTGCAATCTACCCATGTACTTTTTCTTTGAACAATTTTGTTCAAACTACAATTCTTACTCTATAAACTACAATTATTACTTAGACTGATATGGTAGGTTTGTTTGTATTTGTTTGTATGGTTGTTTGAATGATTTTTTTCAAGTTGCATGGAACCAGTGGTTATTCATCAACGGGACCAACGGCTTTACGTGACTTACGAACCACGTCGAGTGAGAACTATTACCAGAGATACACCTCTAACCCCTCAGTGGAATGGCCGAGAACCGAACTCCGGCCACCGAGGTGGCAGGCCAATTTTACAGATCACTCCACTGAGGCGCTCTGATATGGTAGGTCCAGTATGTACTTGTTATTTTCAAGGATTATGTAATACACGGAGTAATTTAGTGGTCTACGAAATGCCTAAAATTACCAAATTAAATTTTACAAAATTAAGAGTTCACAACTACATGGAACTTAGTTTTACCTTAGTTGACTTCACTGCAATTACCTTTCCACTGCAATTACCTTTCCACTGCAATTACCTTTCCACTGCAATTACCTTTCCACATCTGATTATAGTACAGTTTTATTCACTGTGCTATATCAATTCTCTAAAGTTAAAGGTCCACCTGAACCAAGTCAACTAATTTGATGCAAGATACCAACAATTCACATGTAAATAGTTTACACCAGATTTCAAGGATTTGACCCCTGCTTGTTGGCTAAAATCTGACCAAAGCAGGCATTCAGACTTACAATATCACTATTCACTTCTCCATAATGTATCAAAATGCCTTAGTTTAATATCTTAAAACTATGGCATTTTGACATAAAAGTTACACTGCTCTAAAACAACGTCTAATGATTCATGTTCTAGAACCAGAATGGATCTGGGCCACTTCAAAGATCTGTACTGTATCTGTAAAGTAACATTATACAAACTATTTTTTCCAAACCTTACAAGCAAACCTTTCAAGTTCATAACCATATCCATTAAGCAGGCATCTTACGTCAAATGATTTCAAAGGTTTTATCTCTAAAGCATTTTGGTACACTTTCTCCGCACTAAAGGCAAAGAATATTTAACAAGAAAATCCTAATTACCAACTTCTACAAGTCCCACACAGTTCAAGTTTAGACACCAACGACTTATGTATCCGTATATCTTTTTTTGACCACGTACTTTCAAAAGTAATCAAGGATAACTCCAAACTGCATTCTTGGCAACTGCAGTATTTCAACCACTTAAATGGATTGTAATATTCTTTCTAAATTCAGTACTTTGCTAAAATGCTTCTCAAACTTCACTGATCTGCGATCGCTTCAATGAAAAAGTACATGGTTATGCTTAATATTTTCCTTAAATATCTCATACTGTTCCATAATTTTCTTGAACCAGTTTCTCACGCAATTTCCCTCAGCAGATTCGCCTTATCCTCCACGAAACTTTCTTTGCAGTCATATCTTGAGCGATTTTTGACGTGACCCTTTCTTTAACAAAGATTGACCAAACAATCCGTTCTTAAAAACTTGGGATAGAATGACTGGTGCAAGATTCCTTGCAATTACTCAAACTGACACGGCTTGACATACCTCAATACTAACTGCACCTCCAAGTACCCAAAATACAACTTTTCAAATCGATAAGTTTGTCCGGCAGCACTTTCTGATCTCAATTTTTCAGTCCGCCCCCCAAAGATCTTAAAAAAACTACTGAAGCTAAGAGGGCTGCATATTGGTATGTTTACATCTCCCTCCAATCAAGTACACCAAATTGCAGCCCTCTAGCCCCAATTTTTTTTTATTTAAGGTTAAAGTCGGCCATGATCGTGCGTCTGGCAGTTATGACATCACAGTGGCTGAAAATTTCATGGTACGCGGCTCAAATATAAACAAGTTCCGCATATTTTTCAGTAACTTGGGGAACTGTTATAATCAGGTTCGAATGTACCCTGGGGTGCTCAAACTTTAAAAATAGATACAACATCCTATTGCAAGGTTATGACTATCTACCCTTGACTGGTTATTGAAATTCCTCCTTTCAAATTTCTTTCACCTATCCTTAAGTCACCTGCTTTGTTTTTCCTGACCTCATCCGTCACTATATCCATTCTATCTATGCTCAAAGTCCTGATTATTCAACGCGACATTTTCCATCAGGTGTTCCAACCACAAATCTTATCACGCAAATCTTGAGGCTAAATAGTTATGGATCTCTAAGATTACGCCAATTTTAGTACATTATAAAACCACTGAAATTTAAATTTTTATTTTTTAGTAGGCATGGTTTTAATCTTCTAAAAAAAATCCATGAACTAGTCCTCATCTACACCCAGCCCGTGTTAATACATCAAAGCGAACTATTACATGAAAGTAAAAGTCGCTGCTCCTTTGACTTTACCTTTCCCCTCTGGGCTAAAGGAAATCAAATTACCAACTGTTTTTTATCTGTGAGGCTAAAAATATAATTTTAGCAGTTCATAGTGAAAACCAAGTCACTAAACACCATAATTTCTCGCGAGTTAGGAGAGAAAAGCAATTTAAGACTCCTGGGTTCAATGGAAGTTTTAGAAATTCCATACTCTACAATTCCTCCTCTCAGTGAACGTATGTTTAATCTTGGTAATAATCTGGCATTCATGTTCAGACTATCGACAGGCTACTAAAATAATTTAATCTAACAAAATATTTAAATTTCCTTTGAAGAAAGATCTGACCTTTTTCCTTCAATTAAGGCCAAATGTAATGTTAAGTTTCAGAATAAATTTCATTGATAAAAAAGTCAAGGGAGCTAATTACTAACGTTATCTAGCACTTTAGTAGACACATCCTAAATGACAAAAAATTATTTGAACATTACTATCACGAATTCAATCTGAAAAATTCAATCCACTGAATCTCAATTTGTAATGAAAATAACTCTCGATAATGGTACAAAGTCTTAATACCTTTAAAACTGTATGCACAACTTCACTTTAAATTCACTCAAGACAAACACTAAATCATTAATTAGTAGGCAATCGCAGAAAAAAAACAGCACAAACTGAAAAAATTTTAAAAATGTGGTTCACACACTTGGCTAGAGGACCTATTTCCCTGGATTAAGCAAGGTTAGGTTTAAATTAGAAACTACCCTTGTAATATCC
>NC_087201.1:2837218-2841159 GCF_015104395.2 Macrobrachium nipponense
ATTCATTTATTACGAATAGCAAGTTTCTCATGTGATAGATTCAATTATTAAGGTTAGCAAGTTTTTCATGTGACACATTCAATTAGTCAAGATTAGCAGGCCGTTTTTTCACGAAAAGATTTGAGCTATTCAAGGTTAGCAAGTTTCTCAGGTGGGACAGATTCAGTTGTTAAGAATAGCAAGTTTTGTATTGTAAAAGATTTGTAGCTATTAAGAAAGCAAGTTTCTCATGCGACAGATTCTATTATTAAGGATAACAAGTTTCTCATGTGACAGATTCAATTATTAACAATAGCAAGTGTCTCATATGACAGATTCAATAATCAATTATGGGAATTTTCTCATCTGACAGATTCAATTGTTAAGGATAACAAGTTTCTCATGTGACATTTTGAATTATCAAGTATACCTTTCTCATGTGACAGATTCAGTTATTGCAGATAACTTTCACATGTGAGAGATTCAGTTATTGCAGATAACAACTTTTCTCATGCGATAGATTCAATTGTTAAGGATATAAAGTTTGTTCTCATGTTACAGTTTGCAATGCTCCCAAAAATAAAAAAACAAAAAATTTCCACGATGTGGACAGATTCAGTTATTAAGGATAGAAAGTTTTTACATTGTTTGACCAGGATAGCAAGTTTCTCATAAGACAGATTTGATTATTTAAGGTGAGCAAGATTCTGATGTTGACAGATTCTGTTCTTCGAAATTAGGTAACTTTTTCTCAATGTGACAGATTCCAATTGACTAAGGTATAGGAAGTTTTTTGTTCTCATGGGACAGATTCAATTATTAAAGATGGTAAGTTTCTCATGTGACAGATTCAATAATTAAGGATGGGAATTTTCTCATGTGGCAGACTCAGTTGTTAATAATAGCAATTTTCTCATATGACAGTTTCAGTTGTTATGGATAGCAAGTTTCTCATGTGACAGGATAGTCAGTTTCTCATGTTACAGATTCAATTATTAAGGATAACAACTTTCTTATGTGACAGATTTAGTTGTTAAGAATAGCAAGTTTCTCATGTGACTAATTCAACAATTGAGGGTAGCAAGTTTGTCATATAACGGGTTCAGTAGTTAAGGATAACAAGTTTGTCATGTAATCGTTTCAGTTATTAACTATAGGAAATTTCTGATGTGATAGATTCAATTGTTAACGATAACAAGTTTTTCATGTGACAGATTGAATTGTTAACCTAACAGACACAAAATAGTTGAAGAAAAAGCTCCATAACTGAGTAACATAATTATTATTCGAAGTAACATTTACTAAAAATAAGAAAAGATGAGATTATATAACTAATACAAGGATTTTTTTCTGGTACACGACGGAAAAGAAAATTAAAACCTTGCTAACAAAGTTAGTTAAAAAAATCGTGTTGCGGCCTCCACCTTCCTCGGTATACGTGTAAGATTTTCCACTCACACATAAGTTGTAAATGTTATATTCCTAATTTACGTGAAGTGGTCTGCATAATTAATAATCAATAGTACTGCTTATATACTAACAACAGGGATCTAATAAAAAGCACACAAATTAAACATGTTCATATACTCTCAGTTATAAGTGGAAACAAAATAATCGAACAAAAATTTATCCTAAATTCAATACACCAAATGAATTGAGACGTGCTAAAATCTATGGTCAAACAGAGCCTTGTTTCGCAAACGAAAATAAAGATTTATATATGCTTATTTCAAAATGTCAATACACAAAGGTCATTTTCTGTACAGTATAAAGAGTGTGCAGGATTCACTACCAGGAATCGGCAGACTTTTTGATTAAATTCTGCATGAAATTTTTTTATGTCAAGTCGAGATGCAAAGAAGGTATTTGGTCAGTACAGCATCATGACCCTTCAAGAGCATTATTCTTATTTCTGAGAGGGAATTACTCACAAACACTATGGACTTAATTTTAAAAGTGTCGTACTGAGTAACGAAGATCGACAGTATAAGGAACAAAAAGTTTAATAATAATAGCAAAATAAAGATTAAGGCTTTAAGATTTATCCGAGAGATTATGTGCTGATAATTGAACACAAACCTCGCAAATGGGATGTGAATAAAAAAAATATGATTAAGGAGGATAGTTCGGCAAAAGATGCAGTAGATTAGCGGCTAGGATTTGGTGTAATTTAGATGTGTTTCATGTAAGAATAAAGTGTTATAGAAAAAAAAACATCTGTTTTAACGAGTTATGCTGCGAAAGATGTGAAGCCTCTTCAAAGAGATTGTACAGATTAAAAGTACTGGAATATTATGTTAGCAACAATAAATAATGAGCAGTCTTCAGGAAAGAGCTCGTCCCTTTGTCCACTCTTCCCTCGGAAGACTTTTGAACTGAGGGAAAAAAAATATATATATGTTTGAGGCGTCAGACAGGACTTCATCTGCACTTTGATATGATTGAACAGATGAAGATAGAATTGCGTCTTGTTGCACATCAATAAGTATACTTCATATGTGCACCATGCATAATCATACAACTTCAATATAAGAGCCTCGGTATTTAAAAAAAATGTTTATTACAGGCTATACTGAAGTACATATAACTCGAACATGTATGCCTCGAAGTTCGTGTACAATCAATCCCTTCACCATGTTCCGAGAAACCCACAGTGCATAGTCTGTGAATTCAAATATGGGATTATGTATGTTATGAGTGTGGTAAAATCCATAGAACTTTCCGGAAAACATTTACTAATGGCTGTTTATGTGCGTGTAAGTGTGAGTGTGTGTGTATGTGTCTGTGTGTATGCGGGCTTTCCCGTTTACTGAGTTAGCCATTAGTTAATGTTTTCAGCAAGGTTTTGTGGATGTTACCAAACTTATACCATATATAATCCCATTTTTTAATTCACAGGTTATGGGTTTCTCTGAACATGTCCAAATATTTCCAATCTCACTGAGGAATTAAATCAGGATTATTTTCTCTGGCGAAGGGACTGGTTGTACAAACACTTCAAGGAGGCATACGTGTTCGAGTACTATGTACTTCAGTGTAGCCTGTAAAACGTTTTTTTTGTTTTTTTTTTTTTTTTTTTTTTTTTTTTTTAACCAGGCGCATACATTAATGTTATATATATATATATATATATATATATATATATAATTATATATATTATATATATATATATAATGTTTATAATCTCCGATCGAAATATGAGAAAGAATAATTTTTTGGAAATTGCTAAGAGTTTCTTCTGGCCATAACACAATATCAGACCAAGGAAAAACTCTGGCATTATATTAATCTGTTCATCTTTCTTTTTGTTTTGATTTACCTGTAAGTACACACACACACACACACACACACACACACACACACACACATATATATATATATATATATATATATATATATATATATATATATATATATATATATATATATATATATATAGATTTTTGTTTGTGATAACTCTCGCCCTCCAGTCAAGGCCATTTCAGGAATGATAGGAGTCACATAAATACATTTTCAAGGATAGAATATATATATATATATATATATATATATATATATATATATATATATATATATATATATGTATTTAACTGCACGTTTCTATCCTTGAAAATGTATTTATGTGACTCCTATCATTCCTGAAATGGCCTTGACTGGAGGGCGAGAGTTATCACAAACAAAAATCTACGGCTGAAGGCTTATATTACTGAATGAAGGAATTAACATAAAACACTGGCCTTTAGTTTAAATGAACTATATTACATTTAAATTATGTGTAGGTTAAGATAATTGGAATGGAAGGAGGATGATTGGCTCACTGGAAACATGTGTCTGGGAAATGAACCAAGACCCTGATATGAATTTGCGCACAGCGGGTTATTTAAAATGCAAGCGACATATCCAAGCGTTCCCAATATTTTTCTTACAATCAAGCACAAGTACTTGTCTAGAAAGAGATTGCA
>NC_087201.1:2841659-2849159 GCF_015104395.2 Macrobrachium nipponense
AAATATCTCAAGAACGGGTGAAAATACCCAACAAATTATCTTGAACATTCACTGGGCCATAATGATTACGTGACCTTCTCGAGGTAATAAAATTTTGTTTTAGAGATTGGCTCCGAGAGGACGATTTGATGTCACGTAACTTATAGAAAAAGACTAAGCCTTGTTGTCTCATGAACTACTCAATCCGAGTTATCACTATTATTATAATTAATCTCGCCTCTCTTCCTTTCCTTATACCTAAGATTTGACTGTTACAGTTTAACCAAGAGAGCTAACTAACATAATTCCCATATCTCTGTCCACAGCCCTAAATTGATAAATACGCTGCAATATTATAGAAAGAGGACATTAAGGATACAAAATTTATATTTTCGGAAGATGGCTTATTACAGGTAATTAATCGAACTTGTACCTAGACTAATATGTGAAAAACATTTCCATATATTAAGGACATAACTGGATTTAAAATAGTCTCTTTTTTTCTATATGTAATATATATATATATATATATATATATATATATAATATATATATATATATTATATATATATAGATATAGCAAACGAAAATTAGAATAAATATCAATCAACCTCCTGAATTAGTATAACATGATTATGTTTAGTAAATCGCCAAAATAAAAGATAAAAATAAATGTAATCTATTTTCAGATCACTTCAGTTATTCTTTATGTTACCTTTACGCCCATTTCAATATAGAAACAATATCCAAGATGTTTTAAACTCGATCCGTAACAAACAAGCCGCCAAGGTAATTATCGCAAGACCTAATTAAAGACCAGGCCTTTCACGTCTGGCTCTTGTCATACCGATCCATCATTAATCACTTACTCAAGGTATAAATCATATAGAGAAATAAGGTTTCCTCACCTGACAATACAAACAGCAAATAGTTCATTACAAGGTTAGGTTTCAATCATCTTAAAACACTGACTCATCCGACTTCCATAAGCTTGACGTGTTTTTGTATGGGTTGAGGAGATAAGGGAACTGGGGTTAAAAAGTGGCTAACCGAACTGTTATGTTGACAGAATGAATGCCATTGTTGTACATTTGAAACACCGTCAGGACCATAGCATCCTTGAGGAATCTTTTAAGTGTGAATTACTGTCAGAGGGCCTATTGCCTGTGTGTGTGTGCACATGTATATAAATGTATGGATGCACACACACACGAGATATATATATATATATATATATATATATATATATATATATATATATATATATATATATATATATATATATATATATATATATATATATATATACGCATGCAATCCTTCATTTTTTTTTTGCTTCACATCTTCCTTTGGAATGTTGATACTAAAAATCTCCATGTAGTCTTCCATATTAATAACTAAAATAAAGATAATAACACTCGTTTTCATATAAATGCTTAAATTTTAAACTAACACTTCGGTAATTGTGAACATTTTAGAACTGTGCAGGATTAATGGACTCCTTTTGTCCCTAGGGCAACAGCTTCTTCCATATTTTTACTTGAAGCACGGCAAATGTACTGCTTTAGATTAGGCAAACATCACTGATAAATACCGACCTACAGTAAGTCGTGCTAAGAAAAAAACTTCTTTCGTGACCATTGTTGTATAAACCAGTTTCCAACAGCTCTGTAACAAAGTATACAAAAACAATAACATCAATAGCAACTGTCAGACACCTCAGGTTTTGTTATGCAAATTGAATGGCGACACTTGGGTCTTATGCAGAAATCCCTTATATTGCAGAGCCCATTCCTCCCCCTCCTTAATCCCAGTTTGCATTGTTGCTGTGTCTCCTCTTTGCAACGCGATCTGCAGTACGTTCTGAGTTTCTGTTGCATGCAGGGCGTTGCAATGCTTGGTAACTAATTTTACATTGTTTATTCGCTAATAATTTTCGCTTACTCGGAAAATAAGCCTACAAACTATTTTGTTGTTATTGTTCTTGTTCTTTTTCTTGTCATTCTTGCTGTTGTTGTTCTTGTTGGGGGAAGGGAAGGTCTATGGAAGAGCCGTAAAAGGTCTGAGAAGGTGTTTCGCGTTGAGTTGAAGATGCAGGAATATTAGGATAGGTAATTATCATTTATTTATTAGAATGGAAATATAAGAATTAGCTAATATGCATGTTAAAAAGTACAGAACAATTACTTCTGATATAAATCTAGTATTTATATTAATTTTCGTTAGTAAAACAATGCTCAATTTGAAGTAGATTTTAGCATGAGACCCCAATAAGCTGGATATCGGATCACGCCTTGTGAATGTTAACTATGGCTACTATTTTTCCTATATAATCTTTTCTATGCTATTTTTTATCTGAATAAAATCCCATGTCCCGAAAAACTCACAGTTTTACTAAGATTGCATCAGGGTTCCACCTTGAACAGACCACCATGGTTAAATAGAACTGACTGAGACTATTTAGGCTAAGAAAGAAGAACTTGACCTATTATATTACTTTATTTATTCTTCTTCTTCTTCTTCTTCCCATCTTTAACACCCATTTTTTATATGGGTCGCCGTTATGAATGAGTCGTCTCCATCGATTTCTGTCCTGTGCATCGTTCTCTTTTGTACTTTTCCATAACATATCTTCCCCTACACAATCACGTCATCTCTTTCTTGTTCTTCCCTTCTTCCTTCTACCCGGCACTTCCATTTCCATCGTTTGTCTTCCAACATGATGTTCCTCTCTTCGTAACAGGTGTCCATCCCATACGAAGCCTTCCCTCCTGTATTTTTCTTTGATATTTCAACTACCTTTGTCGATCCTCTATATAGTCGTTTTCTAATCTTATCTTCCTTGTTACTCCCGACATCTATCTTAACATTCTCATTTCTGCTAAATCCATCTTTTTTGCCTCTGTTTTCATCATACTGCTGTTTCTGTTCCATATAACATTGCTGGTCTGACCACCGTCTTATGAAACTTTCCCTTCAATTTCAGAGGAACCTTCTTGTCACAGAGAACCCCTGATGCAGACCTCCAGTTATTCCATCCTGCCTGAATTCGATGTTTCACCTCTTACTACTGAATAAGTGGCTGAGCTAAAGGTTAGGAGCATTCACCCGCTTCTAAATATCTTATAAAGAGAATACTCAACAAGACGTGATTCGACTCCAGCTCACTCGGGGTGAACATTAAATTCTATGGTCATAGAGAGCGTTGTTTCACCAGCGAAAATTAAAATAAATACGCAATATTTGATTAAAACTCGTTTTTCTTTACTGTTTAACGTGAACATTATTTATTTCTTACATTTACATTCTAATAAATAAACCATAAATGTCCTATCCTGAAACTGAACGCAAAACACATTTTCCAGAACTTTTTAGGCTTTCTTAACCCCCCAGCAACAACAGCAACAACAACAACAAAGTAGCTTGTAGACTTACTTCCCGAGTAAGCGAAAACCATTAGTTCCTTACCTAAGAAGAGGTAAGTAATATATTTTAGCACCTATTAAATAAAAATCCAAAACTCCGGTGGTATGAAGCTTAGGGCCATACAAGAAGAAATGTCATTAATAGGTTACTAGGTCATGCAACGGTTGAACTGATCACAAACTTATCAGTGAAGACCTAAGCAACTTTGGAATCCGCAAATTAAAAGGTACAATGGCTGGTTCATTCGAGTATACTTTTTAACAATGAGAGTTTATTTTTATTAATTCATATGCCATGTTTAACGAAAGGCATCAACGTTCTCCAATATTGCACGTTGTATTCCGCTCTATCGAACCGATCAAAGGAGACTGGCGCATAAGATTGATTCTTGATAATCATCAGCAAATTGGACGTAGTATTTCCTGGTTGAGCATTACACCATGAGAAACCGGATCACTTTTAGTTATTGACCCAATATCCAATGTTATGCAGTTTCATCGAGAGGCAAAAGGATCAAAGAGATAACGAGTTGTTTCAAAGGTTAGCGTTCGTTCTCATTTGGTTTCGTTTGGTCAACGGAAATCTCGTTTACGGGACAGTTACCGCATGACAAATAAGCCCAGTCGATGACCTATTTGAGTATAAATCTACATTATGGATTTGGATACGTTGATTACAACGGCTTATCTTGCTAGTTTTTTTCTTTTTTTTAAATGTCTTTCCATTAGCGTCAGGTTTACCTGTGAACTTCAGTGTCAATATGAAATCTGCATAATGATGTTCTAACGCATTAATATATCATCTAAATTTTGGCGAGTGTGCTTATGGGGATACCCGACCAACATGCGAATGATCTCATTCTTTCAAGCATTTCCATGATTCTTCCGTTATTTCTTTCATATACATTAAGTGCTTCATAAATGATCTACAATTACGGCTTTGAGGCTTTCCATGCGTCAACAAGACGCTTCTTAATCTATATAAAAACACCTGTATATCCATGTTTCTTTAAGTAGGCCAGGGGTTCTTAACTCTTTGATGACTCCAGACCCCCAATGAATTGCCCAGTATGGTTCCATAACTTCATATACGTACTTTAATTCATACATACTTTAAGTATGAATAGCTAGGAATAGAACATAAAAGAAAATCAAAAGTATTTATAGTTCTATATAGTTATTTATTTACAAAATGACCCATGTATACTTTAGCACATTAAAATCAAATATATGCAAATGTCCAGAGATCAAGACCCACACCCCCCCAAAAGGATGTGGTTCTCATACCCCCCAAGATGTATGGATACCCACTTTTAAGAACCCCTAAGAATAGACTTTCGATTGATCAGCCAGAGGTCAAACGCTATAAAATAAACCTTAACCTGGTGGCAACATTGAATCAGTAAATAGCTTTTAAGGGTTCAGTAACCCACATAAAAAATGATACTGCTTGGAAGCACTATCCTGAATGCATAGCTATTATTGAACTGAGTAACGGGACCTTCCTTGAAAAATTACGTATAGGACACTTCTTTGAACTAACCTAACCCAACCCAACCTAACCTAACCTACCTTAAGGGTATGGCAAAAAAAAAAAACGGGTTAGTGCAATACTTATGAATTGGCATGCCATTCCAAAGACGGGAGCACAGCCAACAAAATACCTGCTCGCTTCAGAACAGATACTCAGGATATTATTCTTGTTTTATTACAGCTAATATCGTTCGTCCTGAGGCTCAATTGTCTAATTTATCTTGTTCCGAATTTACGAGACTTGAAATTGTCGTACTGGTCGCCTGACAAAGATGATTGATAGCAGTATTGCAGAATCCGGGAACAGCAGACTACTAATAAATTAGTCCCACATGTATATAGTTATTATTTCTTTCTCTCTCTCGATAATATATATATATATATATATATATATATATATATATATATATATATATATATTTTCTTTCGTCTTTTCATCAATAATAATTTTTTTGGGAAAATTTGTGTAAATTTCATGATATTAAGTTGTATATGCTTCCTTGATTTTCAAAATGTACTGTTTTCTGGAAGAATAACCTGTTTACCGCGTGTGTACCCTCCAAGTTGTGGCTACCCTCAGGCGTTTTTTCCTCGTTTCTGTTAGAGTGAAATCGACCTTATTGCTAATCTTGTAGTGTCAGTTTGGGTATTAGCCTTCTTTTTGACTATGTTTTTTCCTCTGCAAAATCAGTTTGCCTTAGTAAAGAGTCTGAACAGACCGAAAGTACTCGGCTATCGCACTTTTTCCTTTGTGGCTAAAAACCTTTATTTATACATAGCATCACTTTTTATATACTCGTGATCAAGTTATTCATATATATATACAGTGGGGCAAATCAAAATGCCCGAGTTTTGATAGGCTATTATTAGGAAAAGTAAAACAATACTTACAGAATTATTCGCTGGTTTATTCGAATCAGTATACAATGCCGTTTGTGTGATCACTTTTTGAAGATGACATCAGGAAGATGGTGGCCATCTGTAGCGATGCACTGTCAAAGGCGATGTCTGAAGTTTTCGGCTGCTCTTCAGCACATCTCACTTTCGGCCACACAGTTTGGAAGAATTGAAGATGCGATTTCGGGAGGAAATCGCTGCAATTCTCCTTGAGATGTGCCGAAGAGCACCCGAAAACTTCAGACATCACCTTCAACAGTGCATCGCTACAGATGGCACCATCTTCCTAATGCCATCTTCAAAAAGTAATCACACAAACAACATTGTATACTGATTCGAATAAAACAACAAATAATTATGTAAGTATTGTGTTACTTTTCCTAATAGCCTATCAAAACTCGGGCATTTGATTTGCCCCACCCTGTATATCACTGCACTACAACCACACCAGGCAAAACTTTCGAGTGGCTAATTTAAGAAAATTTAACAAGGGTGAAAAAAATAATCCTAAAAACATTTTTCTTACCTTCCTTGTGGGGCCACATTTTATAAAACATTTGTAAATCTTACCAATAGTCATATATACATTTTTTTTTTTTACATTCATTTTTTGTAAAATTATAATTACATCTCATACAATATCAAAACAGATAAAAACTAAAATTGGTAACAAATCCTATACATGTAACATATTTATGTAAATTTATTTGACATAGAGTATACAGTAACTTTTTGGGATTTGTACATGATTTTTCTAATATTTCTTAGCATTTAATGTTAATATTTCTTTGCATTTTATGTTATAATTGAAATAGTAACCTAAAATTACTTGTGCAGGTCATATATCCAATTTGAGAAAATAATGAGAAAAAACTTTATTCTTGAAAAACAGATTTGTCATAATTATTTTAGAACAAAATTTAACATTAATTATTTATACAGAAGAGTTTGAATGCTTTTTCACTCCTTATTCCTTAAGCTCATATGCAGAAAACTCTGCATTAAACTAAATATTCTTGGATGGGTGTGTGCCACTTTTTTCTTTGTTCTGGTATTTTTTGTCCCTTTTTCTGGATTTATTATGAAGAAACACCTGTAAAAATTACAAGATATATGAACATGATGGTAAAAAAATTGTAAAACAACTGCTGACCACCACACATATTACAAAGTACTGTACATCGACATTTAAATATAAATTACTTGCCTGATATGCTTAAATTAAAAAAAAAAAACTCAAGTAACTTATTACAACAGCTTACCTCTGCATAAATTCCAGTGTGACTGAAGCTTCTGATGGGTAATGAATATCAAATATGCAAAATGCTGTGAAAATCATGGCTATTGCAGCAATGAGTGAAGTCAAGTCTGAGTTGATGAATCTTCCATCAACTGCAACTATGAAGCGGGTAGCCTGGAGCACCAATGTCCCTGAAAATTAAGCCTTGGTGAAATACTGTAACAATAGAATTTTGTAGTAGCATGTGTGGTGGGACTAGAAAGCTTGAATTAGATGAGAAGACAGAGGAAATACCAATCTATATGTATTATTTAAGTGAAGCATTGTTTATTGCAGAAACTGCCAGGAAAAAACTAATCTTTTGACAGTGGGTGACAATTAGAAGGTCAAACACTAACAACTTTGAAACTTCTGATTTTTCCAGAA
>NC_087201.1:2854159-2861659 GCF_015104395.2 Macrobrachium nipponense
TATCTGGCAGATTTATTTACTCAAAAATGCAACAAGCTTTCAAGGATAAAAATCCTCATTATCAAGCATCCGTGAAATGACCGAACATGTAGGCCAGCTTGTAGCTTTTTTGAATAAATAACTACGCTAGATACCACCCAGTTTGAATAGGGTCCTTTAAGTTAATATACTATTGCACAGAATAATTCTGTTTGTGATGAGATACTATGTACATCGATCTTTCGAGTGAAGGTTGCAAGCTTTATTTCGATTACTCAAAAAGTCTAAGAGGTACTGTATATATATATATATATATATATATATATATATATATATATATATATATATATATATATAAGGAAATTGCCACGCCCACTTCTGGCAATTCAGCGTCAGAAAGGCAGACAAGAATCAGACATAACTTCAAAGAAACTAACTGGAAGCATCAGATGGATTTAAAAGTTCTTATCAACTATATTAGTGAATGATCCAGTTTTTATTGGTGAAGGTTAAACACAAGAACTCTATTTCATCTTTTGTTTACCCGGGGAGTAATCTTACAAACTACTATGTTGTTCTTGTTGGGGGATTGGAAAGGTCTATAAAAAAAGCCTAAAAAGGTCTAAAAAAGGTGTTTTGTGTTGCGTTAAAGATACAGGAATATTAGTAGAGGATATTTATGATTTATTCTACAATTTATGCGAATAAAATTGTAGAAAATGAATAATGTGCACGTTAATTAAACGGTACGGAAAAAGTATTTCTAATAAAATATAACGTATATATTTTATTTTCCGTCAGTGAAAAAACTTTCTAATATATGACTAGATTTTAGCACGCGCCCCGAGTAAGCTAGAGATCGGATCACGCCCTATTTAACATAATCAGTGATGCAGCCTAAAATTCCTTGCGTTGTGTTAGTTTTAATTAATCTTCCGTTCCTTGTTAATTAGGTAGCTACTGTCCCCTCTTGCGATTGTTATTTCAGTATATTTCTGTAAGTTTTTTTTATGTATCCAGTAATCCTGACACATAATTTTAACGTTTTACTTTGAATGTTTCGCTAAGCAAAGGTGACACATTCTATAAACCAAACTGCTGGAAAATCCTTCTTTATATAAGTCTTTATAACATATAAATGTGGAAAATATGATTTATTATCCGTAAGTTCAAACAGTAACCAGAGGTTTTATGTTGCAATGAGCTGCACATCATACTAAAATCATTGGAATGATTGCGGAATGAAGAAGACCAGAGAGAGAGAATGAGTATTAATGTTAAAAATGCTGTTATAAACGTTAATTCTTAATACGGCGGTAGATGTAATATATTATTTCTTTTTTCTTAGGAGAGAGAGAGAGAGAGAGAGAGAGAGAGAGAGAGAGAGAGAGAGAGGGATTTCGAAGGATAGGGAGGGAGGTAAAGAATTACAAAACATGGTAAGCCCAAGTCTCACCAGAGTAGTCGACTATAGGAAACTAACGTTATAGGGCTATATTTCTGCATTTTTTCATAAACTTCTCAATTTTAGAGCCTCACTCTTGTTAAGAGAATAACGTATATAGTTAGAGAATCTTTTTATTTTTTTTTCCCCAGGGGTCGCGCCTTCATTGGAAATTGCTGACGCCCACCAGTTTAAAAACCAATGCTTTAGAGCAGGAAACTTTTGATTTATTTATGAGAATGAAAATGTGAAAAATAAATAATGTGCATGTTAAACGGTACGGAACTACTATTTCTAATAACATAATTATAGCGTATCTATTTTGATTTTCGTTGGTGAAACAACCTGGGTAGGTTGGAGGTCGGATCACGCCTTTTTTTTTTTTTTTATGACTGTAATCGAATTTTATCCTTATGCTGTATGACATCTTGATTGTTTACCTACCTCGAGTGATCCTAAGCTTGTAATGAAGCGCTTTTGTCTTGATATCGAACATAAGAATGTCTAAAGAGGCTGTCACTTCGATGAGCTGCAATCTTCAGGTTAGGCATTTTACAGCTAGTGCAACACATAGCAAATATATAATGCCTTTGGAATACTACATGAACATACCGTTTTCAACTAGAATTTCTCTTCGCTTCCGAACGTTGCAGCAAGATGCTACCGGAACTTTCAAAGCAAATATGCGGAGACTGCAAACTCCAGAAATTTAATACCATGAAGTCTAACGTCACTTTCGAGTCACTTTGTAACAATACTTTTTAACAATATTCACTATGCATAGTATATGCAAGGACTGCAAACAATTATATTCTGACATAATACCTTAAATTTCTGTTAACTTCTATGAAAACCTTTTGGGCACGAGCTCAAACCAGCCGGAAACGTTTGCAGAAATATAATCAACTCGATAAAAGAGGCAGACAATTGTTGAAGGGGAGGCTGCATACACAGACAGGGAATACAAGTGTCTCGGTGGTAGAAGTCGAACTTAGTTCTCTGGAATATCAACAAAGAATATATGAACGCAGAAGCCGTCAGAACGGCAAGATGAAATGCAATATTGGGTGAATAAACTATGCTTCTGAAATTCAACCTTTGCTGGCTGAAAATAAAAGGACGCCGTGTAAAGCATCCATTATACATCTCCAAGCATTTTTCCAGGACCGCAAACTGGCCTCTGTCCATTAGTCGTAAACTCACGATGGCAATAAGTGAAACAAATGCTGAAATTTGGGAAAGTAAAGGTATTTGTGTTTTCAAATCTACACAAGTTAATACAGAAAATCCTCCTTTTTGCTTACTTGGGAAGTAGGCCTAAATATTACTTCGTTGTTGTTGTCGTTGTTGTTGTTGGGGGGTTAAGAAAGGTCTATGGAAGAGCCTAAAAAAAGTCTTAAAAAGGTGTTTCGCTTTGAGTTAAGATGAAGGAATTTTAGGATAGTATACTTATAATTTATTTATTAGAAGGAAAATGTAAAAAAAAATTAATAGTTTACATAAAAAAAATTATTTCTTATAAAATATAGCATTTTATTTTAATTATCATTGATGAAAAAGGTTCTATTTGACGATAGGTTTTAATTTACGTCAAAAGTTGTTCATATAATGTTTACAACTTACGCCTAAGGGGAAAATCTTGCCATGCATCCCCAGTAAGGTGGAGGTCGGGTCACGCCTCGGTAATACTTATCACTTAAAATGGTCAAAATATCGCTTTCTATTTCCTTTTCTGGTGGACATTTAGATTATAGCATCTAAATTTATATTAATCACGCAGAAATTTTTTTTTCTTTATTGCAGTTTTGAAAATGACTCCGTTAAACGTGTGGTTTTAGTGATGCTCAATAAAATGTTGGTAGAGAGTTTGAAATAATTTGAAAGAGATGAAAGCTGAAAGAGTATGTCATAAATTAATGGCTACAAGAATGAAAGATAGCTGTAACTATATAGAAATTAATGTTAGTATAGAATGTGGAATGAGAGTCTTTTGCTCCTACAAATAGCATGTGGGAATAAATGTCAGTATGATGGTCAGAGGAGAGATTTGAGTTAAGGTTGGGATATTTGCTAATGGTTTTAAAAGAGAAGCGTCCAATAGATGCGCTGAAATGTTCAGACTGTAGATGCTGAAAAAGAATGACAAAATCAACAAGTAACAAATTCGTCGTTGTTCCTTCGGGGCAATCGAGTTTCCAGTACAGAAGCTTGTAATGCTTTCTGAAACTCGATGTTCCGTTGTATGAAACAACCAGTTACGATCACGGCTAACTTTAACCTTAAATAAAAGAAAACTACTAAGGTTAGAGGGCTGCAATTTGGTAGATTTGATGATTAATGGGTGGATGATTAACTTACCAATTTGCAGCCCTCTAGCCTCAGTAGTTTGTAAAATCTGAGGGCTGAGATAAGAAGCGCAGAAAACTAAAAGACGAAATTGCTGAGAGGAATTCCTCGTGTAGAATCTGAAAAACACATCGGTGACATTAGGCAGAAATATATAATGTGCCATATAATGATTATTGTACGTCAAAAGGTGAAACCTGGTTGTTTCTATGATTTGGTCTATATAGTTGAGAAATGTGTAATGATATGTATTACTTTGGCCATTGTTGTTGCATATATTGCAGAAGATTGACAGTCGTTGCAGGATGGCAACCCCCTGTGGATGTCTGCTCAGACGATGCAGTCTGCATATACTAGAATGCTTGAAGGAGAACATATGCAGCTTTCGTGTGGACATTAGTGGGCGATGTGTCTCTCGCGTCATAATCAGTGGGTGGTAATGACTGTGGTAATGATGTGTTTAGATATCATGGGAATTGCAGTGGAAGTGGTCTATTTCCAACCAGAGTGTACAACAGGCCTTATAAGTTTGCGGACAAAATCCTTAGCATTATGTTTTGAGCGCATTAGCTCTTTGTTATATTTCTTGTTTTACTGCAAGGTATATAGATTTCTATAAAAATATGCAGTCATGTTGGTCATCAATTAATATCAAGCATATCATAACCTTCAAAACCATAAGAAGCATCTGTCTCTAATTACATAATGAGATTTTTGTTCAAGAACATTTCTGAACTTTCCAAAGACATTTGCTTGAGCAGCATGTCCGTCTGTTTTGCCAGATTTTCTGTAGGTAAGGTTGATTATTCATAGAAGATAAAACATAAAAGGAGGAAAATATGAGAAATTCTTCGTTTGTGGTACTGCTGGACCAACTAATTTGATATGGCGACATTCATATAGCCCAACTATTACAGCTCTTACTTGATTCCAGAAGACGCATTTCCTGGTATATTTTTTTTATTTGTTCTGTCATAGCCAAGCAGCAGAATCTCTCGCTCCTTGTCTGTTGTCCTAATTCGAGTACTAACCTTTAGGGAAATTAGAATGAAAATTCTCACCAAGTATTTCATTTTCCAAAAACTTTTGATATATGTATTTCTAAATATCAATATACTCTGGATAGGGTATAACCCACGAAACGGTAGATACGTATCTAGATGTATTTTCTAGTATTAATCACACACACACACACGGTAAAACCATGTGTTTCTGGAATCCCTAAAGTATTATGTTCACGCCTTTCTCTTATTGCATTCAGCCAAGTACTACTCTATACAAACCATAGCCCAATAGAGCATATAGTCTCCTGTCACTTAACCAACTTTCATTTAAATATTATTTAGCAATTTTGATATATCAACACCATCGGAACAGAAAAAAACAGATTCTAATTCAATCTACCAATTTCACCTTTCTGTCCTTTAAAAGTCCAAGCTCAAACTTCAGAAATTATGGTGAGTCGTGGAGGCGTGTGATGTTTTATCAGATATAATCAAAAGCATCACCATAAAATCATTTAGCAATAAAATGAATGAAATCCTTCCGTTCAGAAAACTTGTACCCCTAGCACCGATCTTTGTTATTCATCTGTGCAATATACTTTCAATAAAAAATGAATCTTTTTAGGCCCCACACCTTTCACCCTATGTCAGAATGTCATCTCCATCCACCCCCCACCCCACCCCGCCCCCCTCATCCCCACTCATTCCAAAAATGTCTGCCTCATTCCAAAGTATTATGTATAACAAAATACTAACACAAACACAAGCTAACTGAGAGAAAGCCCAGGGTGACCTCTGAGTAGTGTGGACCGATGCACACTGGATTTTGTGTGGTCCTAACGCCAGTTTTAGAGCCTGCCAATCTATAGTCACAATCCGCCCCCCCCCCCCCCCCCCCCCCCCACCCCCCCCCCACCACGCCCCCACCCCCCCCCCCCCCCCCCGCCCCCTAACCAACCCTTGAAACTCTGAAATTCCCCCTTCTAGGGAGAATTCTTCCCTGGTTGACAACCACTGGTGTGCATCGGCATCTGTTTTGGGAACATTTCTCATATAGCTCTGTCAGTGGTGAAATGTCTTTCTTGTAGCGCAGTCATCTAGGATCAGAATGTTTTTTTATTTCACTCTCTCTCAAACCAAACAGCCGTGCAATAATTCCTTCAGTATCAAAATCATGTCTCGCTGAACCCGCGTAAATATGTTAGCGAAACAAGTTCACCCATGAAAAGCGAAAAGGAAATTGACATACTATATTCCCAAGCTTCCACAAACAACAACCAGGGTAAAAATGTTGAAGATGAAAACAAAAAGCAGATATTCTCAGGTGCATTGAATATTCAGATGAAAAATATTATCCTGTCTTTTATTTCGTCATTTTATTAGCTCGTTGTGTATATACAGATGACTTTTGTAGCTGCAGTTGTTGCTGGAATTCGGTTCTTCCACACCTCAAACATTCACTTGTGCTAAACTCTTTTTCCAAGTTTCCGGGGAATCATATTCCTGAACGACAACCGAGTACCGGGACACAAATTCCCGAGATATATTCCTGTATTGCACCAGCCCCGGTTTTTTTCCATGCCCCTACGTTAGGTTAGGTTAGGTTAGGTTAAGAAGCATCTTTAATGTAATTAGGGTGTGAGGAACATAATGAGATTATCTTCAGGAAAATTCTATAATTAGTTTTTAAGATGTGGCGTCCCACTTTTTCCAGGGAAGGTTCTGGTACTTGGTTACTGATCTGGAATATGCTAATGGGACCTTCCCTGGAAAAAAGTGGGACGCTATATCTTGAAAACTAACCATAGAATCTTCTTGAAGAAAGGAGATACTTCTTTGAACTAACCCAACCTAACCTAACACAGGGGCATGGCCAAAAAAACCGAGGCTGGTGCAATACTAGTATATATCTTCGGAATTTGCATCATGCATCTAGGATGATGCAGAAAAGGATTTTCTTTCAGTTCGGTTCCTGAATTTTCTATTCCATAGTAATATCAAGCTCTATTTGGTATCAAGTAATTTGTCCTTCCTAGACAGCGACCCCTAAGGATATTCAGAGGTCGTTAGAAACCTAGGACAGGGGTTCTTAACCTTTTGATGACTCCAGGCCCCAATGAAATGCCCAATATGGTACCCCACCCCCTTTGCTTAAGTAAACCTAAGTCTATTTATTGACAATACAACTTAATACATACTTTAGGTATGAATAGGTAAGAATAGAACATACGAGAAAATCAGAAGCATTTATAGTTTTATAGATATTTGTTTACAAAATGTACCCATGCATACCTTGACACATTAAAATCAAATATATACAAATACCCAAAGATCAAGTCTCATACCCCCAGCATATGGTTCTCATACCGTCAATGGGTATGGATACCCGCTGTTAAGAACCCCTGATCTAGGACTTAATATTTCATGGGCGTAATTATCTTCACGATATTTGCAGTCTTTTGTTTGTATGTTCCACTATCTGGGATAGATCCAAGTAATCCGCAATAAACGAAATGAAGAGTCTAAAAAGAGTAATCATTGTTATCATTTGACTTAACTATAAGGAATCAATATCCTTATACAAAACTCCAGTCAGTCTCCAGTTCTTAGCACTCTCGACTGTTCTGATTGCAATGACCAGAGCCTAGGGCCCTGGAAAAATGCATTTCAATGTTTATACTAGTTAGAAATTATCGATGATAATTTTACAATTTATACAGTCTCTAG
>NC_087201.1:2866659-2889159 GCF_015104395.2 Macrobrachium nipponense
TTCATATATACATATAATAATTATTATATATAATATATATTAATATATTCTAATATTATATTATATATATATCTATATATATATATATATTATAATATATAATATAATATAGATATTATCTATATAATTAATATATATATATATAGAATATATATAATATATATATTTATATTTATCTATATCTTATATCTATATATATATAATATATATATAATATAATATATATCAATAATATCTATACATATATATATATATATATATATATATATATATATATATATATATATCGAGCTACAAATGTCCTTTAATATCTAATTCGCTCTACCTCGGAATTAATTAATATTTTCATATGTTTAACCGAAGGGTAATTTATTCAGCGATCACAGAATTGCCGGCCGACGGGCACGAACCATCGACATTTTCAATTCCAGGACTAGCAGTGAAGCTTTAGCTTGGAATTGAAGATGCCGATGGTTCGTGCCCGTCGACCAGCAATTCTGTTATCGCTGAATAAATTCCCCTTCGGTTAAACATATATGAAAATATATTAATTCAGAGGTAGAGCGAATTAGATATTAAAGGACATTTGTAGCTCGATATATGTATATGAGCCCCTATAATGTGATATGACTTATATATATATATATATATATATATATATATATATATATATATATATATATATATATATATGTATATATATATATATATATATATATATATATATATATATATATAGTATATATATATGTATATATATATATATATATATATATATATATATATATATATATATATATATATATATATATATATATATATATATGTATATATATATATATATATATATATATATATATATATATATATATATATATATATATATATATATATATATATATATATAAAGAAACGTATGTATACTTCAGCATGAAACGGCTGTACTGAGCCTCATTCAGCAAACAAAGTAATTTACCGCGTAGTGCTCGCTCAGCGCTCGTGGGAACAAACAATTAAAAGCCCGTGGAGCTACGCATGCCATAGATTGTTGTTTATATAACGAAGCACAGAAAAAAAGTAAAAGAGAAGTTAAATATCAGTTTGAGAAAAATGACTTTAAATTCTGAAATATATTTAGGGAAATGGATGCGCGCAATTACGATACGCCCCACAATGCCCCACCACACGAATTTCAATTCGTATGGTGTCAGTTCGTCGGTTATTTCAACCGAACCTTTTCAACAATTTATGTATTGTTAATTAAAAAGAAGTCAGTCAGGTGGCTTTGATGAAAGCCACACGTTGTCAGGTGATGTAGTTCACACAATTCTGTAAATTTGTCTTTTTATTATTTCATTTACATTGCAAAAACATTAAAAACCGTGACCCACTTTTGGACGTCAACAACATCATAGGTGCTTGCCACTATGGAGCTCTAAGTCTCTCTCTCTCTCTCTCTCTCTCTCTCTCTCTCTCTCTCTCTCTCTCTTTCTCTCTCTCTCTCTCTCTCCCCACACAATCAAAGTAAATTTTTCAATGGATGTAGTTAGGCAAAAGTGCAGGTCACCTGTATTTCAACAACATAAAAAGTAACAGTTTTGAATATTGAATTCCCATCCCTTCCCATTTAGTGAAAGCAAAATGGAACCTTTTTTTTTCTTCCATTCATGTAATATAAACCTCAAGTTAGAGAGTTCAGGGATCGAGTACCCTAATTAAAGAACATAATTTACCCTTCTATCGTGGTATTCGTTGTAATAGTTTTGGATAACTGAGAAGTATTCGTTTTTCTCGTGAAATATCTACATTGATCTACATGGAATCAGGGTGGGTCTTCTTTTGTTTGTCCGCCCCGGATGGGGGCCGAGTAGGTATGGGGTTGGGAGGGTAGGGGAGACATGACACATCCACCTTCCCCCTGCAGACCTGTTTGTCCGCACCGGTTAGGAGCTAGGTAGTTAGGGGATTGGGAAGGTAGGGGAGACATGGCAGGTAGCGCCGGGTTCCTGTGCAGCGTAGCGCACGCAAAGCTCGTTCGTGATTGTTGATTATAGAGTACAATACATATTTCATTAAATGAAACATTGACCATCTAACACAACAATGAACAACAGAATGTATTATCATAACTGGTTATTCACAAAATTGATTTTTCTTGTTCTTTGTATGAATATATGTTTTGGAATTAGGAATCTAGTGGTGAGCGCATACTTTTTATACTCTATTTTTGATAAGCTGTGGTACCTAGAAAATCTATCCCAAACTCCGTAAACAAATATTTTCGACGCTCTCATCCATTGTTTTGTCTGTGTACTAGAGACAATGCTATTTATATATTTCTCACCCCTGCTGATTAAATATCAAGCCATCAGTAATTTTTCTCGTCTGATTCCATCTCCTCTTTGCAAATACATTAAATTACTTTGGGTACAGTGTTTTTACATCTTGTTGGGGATTAAGAAAGGTCTGTGGAAAAGCATAAAAATAAATCCTAATGATTTATTTACTAGAAATAAAATGTAAAAGATAATTATTATGCATGTTAAACAGCAGAGAAAAAATATTTCTAATAAGATATTTATTTTAATTTTCGTTGGTGAAACCAGGATCTATTTGACACTAGATTTTAGCACATTTTAATTCATATTAAATTAGAAATATAATGTTTGCAACTTATGTGTGAGGGGAAAATTTTACACGCGTACCGTGGAAGCTGGAGGTCTATTTACGCCTTGTTTACATTTCTATTACGGACGATGGGTGATTAAAAGAGTCTAGTTACATCCTGCGTTGACGGTAATTCATGCAAAATAATCTCTTACCATGATAACTTGTACAAGATAATAATATTTGTCTAAACTGCCTTGAGGCATTTAATATTAACATTTATAGCACTAAAACAAAGTTATAGGAAATAATATCTCCCAAATTGGACTCTCAACGAATTACCATCAATTCGTTTTACAAAGGAAGACGAGGGTGTTAAGAAACACATCCGATAAATCTCGAGAGTTTCCGGAGTCCCGTAAAAATCAAGTTACAACAACAACGAGCACCGAACACTTCACTCGACATTTACAGCGTCAAACGCAACATGTTAATATTCATAAGACACCTTTTATTATTCATCGAACTTTACTTGACAACTATTTCATCTTTAATGGCCTCGATGAACCGTCTCTAAACAAGGCAGGGGAATTAATGCATCGCTTAGGAATCTTCCTCCACAATCATTTGCTTAAAAGAATGTACTCGATTACTTTTTTAAACCTGTGGAATTTCTGTTCAGGTATGCGATATCAGCCACTGAAACAATGGTAAAGCGGTCTTTATGAGCGCCGTAAAGCAGAGGTCACGCGTGTTTTACCCAGAGGAACATGTAGCAAAGTACCGACATGCATTTGTGTAGGCGTCTAAGAACATTAACTAGTAACATTGCTATGTTACATGAGCCAAAATTTATCCTAAAACCCAACAAATGTTCTCAATGAACAAGAAAAACACTGTCTTTAATTGCCTGGATCGAACTCTAAACCTCTCAGAATGTCAAATTGAGTAATTAATGGCTGGAAAGAAAAATTAAGTTCTTTAAAGGCTCAACATTTAAATTCCGGATTTGGAATATAGGAATCGAAGTGTTCATAAGAAAGTTAAATGACAGATTATCTGTTAAAGTCGACCCTTCACTTAAAGACAAAGTTGCCGATTTCCATGTGACCATTTAGTGTTAGAGAAAGGAATCAAGAAATTTATCAGTCACAGTTTATTTCTAATCATTCAGAAATTCGAGAAATAAAGAATCTAAGAAATAAAAAGAAAACTAGAGAAACTTAAGTTGACGACGATGAGGAAAAAAGACAATTATTCATTCAACGGAATTATTTACCGTCTTAAAAAAAAAAAAAAGCTACATTCCTTTCTGCTCTTCACTCGGAGGAATATCTTAAAGCCTCGGACAATAGGTTTTCGTAAATTAATAGAGGTCTTGTCGATTTTCAGCTATAATTATCAAACGTCGATGTCTCCTTTTTACCAACCATGCACGATGGTTTAAATTACCTCATATTTTGGCAAAGACAGGGTAGATGTTTTACCAAATACCTAGCGGAACCCTAGAGACAGATGTATTGATACATTCTCTATACTTCTGCTAAAGACTTACTTCAGTGATATCTCACTTAGACACCAACAATGAATAATGCAGTTTATGAATTTGTTTTCAGTCAATAATAGAACAAGGTTTCATCACTGGATATAATAATGGCTAGATTAAGAGATCTATGCATGATTGGTTAAGTTACTAAAGAAAAACTTTATGATTTAATATAATACTAAGCCACATGAAAATCCTGTGCAATACGAATTATGCGACATTAATTTACTTCCTATGAAAGAGGCACAAGAGAATGCAACGTAAATATACAATACACTCATGAAATATCTGATAAAATGATGCCTTATTCTTTTCTGAAAATTAATATTTTAAAAGCAACGGATATCCTTACCACCCGAAATAGGAAATGACCTTTCTCCAGAGAAAAGGCGATAATGCGCAATGACCAACTTGAACACATGATCCCTTTGGCGACGACTAAAGAGCTGTCTAAGAAGTTTCCACATCATGCAATAAACATAGGATTGTTTTAAGCTGGAATAAATATTAATTAGTCCTTTTGGATTTTGAAACACAGACCTGAAATTTTTTATAGACTTTTAAAGGCAAAGGTACACAATAAAGTTTCGAGCTCACTGATCTGAATAGTATAACATCACCTGATGCAGTAGAAGAGATGTCTCTTGTGAATCAAGTTGATTTACATTCAACCTCTCAAACAACCGCAAGTCATACTCGAAATGAAATGAAATGGATTTTGACAGAGAGGAAAAGTTAGCTCTCTACTGTTGCTGTAATGGAGGATATTGGTGAGTTGAATTGGGCGTTTTGGATTTTAGACGTACTTCTGCTGTCGGAATCAGTTCTATTTTGAAAAACAACAGAACCGATAGGAACGCTTCATATTTCGCCCTCATTAATAGGCAAAGCCTCTGTGTGGTTGGGAAATAATGCTATTGCGCAATCTACATTGGCGTGGAAAGCATTGCATTCAATCTTTCATAAAAATTATATCGTTATCAGCTACCTTGCACCAAATGCACGTGGAGATATAGTATTGACGAGGGCTGCAAATTCTGTCTGTGGCTCTTAGATGGTGATTAACATCTTATGAATAATTAACACATCTCAGTTGCATTAAAAGAATGAATGGAACTTAGAAGGCCAGTGACTACCGGTATCTAATTGTGATCCACTGAAGCAGTTGGTAATTACCACCGACTATCCAAACCATCTCTTTCAGAGGCGAGTTGTTGAGGAATTCTTAAAACTGCGCATCGCCTTTTGATGTGAATTCTATTCAGTTTAATTTCTTCCATAGGGCAGTCGAGTTGCAACAGAGGGGGGAAGGATTTAATTAAAGGCTGCACACCTTGCCTTAGGTAGCCAAAATAAAAGTAGACTCGACTATAGTTCCCGGTTAATGAACTTCACTTTCAAACTTGAAAGATTACAGCGAAAGCTTATCTCCCTCTATATGGGACTTTGGCCTGTGCTCCGAAACTTCATAACCAACCAAGACTCTTCCTTATATCTTCTTCTTTCCCACCGTTATCTCTACATTAAGGGGTCGGTTGCCTGATGCGCCTTCTCCTCCACTGCCTTATTTTCCTTATATCTAGAACTGCAAATCAAAAACATTCCCTCACAAATGGCTCAGTTCAATATCCTGTATACCACACCATACCTACATATGCATTCTAGCATATGTACATATATCTGTGTTGAGATATATATGTGAAAAGGCTCTCACACATGCATATACATATACATGGGGCCTTGAATGCGTCAACGCTCATACATATAGAATTCAATTAACTGAAATCCAGTGGCCCTCCTCCATCCGAAGTAGGAGGAACACACTCAATTACTATGCAGTTGTTCGAAACCGTTTTGTTATCGCAACTCCATGTTCAAATTTGAGCTAAACTACCCGCGGAGGATGGGGGAGGGGGGTGTGACCACGCGAGTCGACATGAGTAATGAGGAAAGTTTTGGAATGTAGTATGAATGTGCTGCTGCACATATTGATGTGGGAACCTCCGTATAACACCATTCTCCGAATGTTTATGACAAAACATTTCAACAAGATGGCTCCTTAACAAGCGGAATATCATGAGAAAGTGTCCACTCAAAGTACTCGACTAACTTCAGTACCGGAACCAATTGCAAATTAATTGAGTAGAGATTTCCCATCTTCCCTGGGTTTAGGAATACCTTATAAGCTTATCCTGCTGCAGTTGATCATCAAACAGGCATAACTGATGATTCTATATGTATCTATATGTATAACTGAATCTCGAAAGTATGGAAGGTGATGAATATATAAATAAATACAAAATCCTCGTACGAAGCAAAGAAATACGCTGTAGTTCTGCAAGGCCTTTAGTCTTCTTGTCTAACTTAGCAAAGTAAAGGACATGATATCGAAAGGCCTTGCAGAACTCCTGTCGTTTCTCTTTCCTTCGTGGATTTTGTCTTTATTCATGCATGTATGTTTGTACGCATGTACATATGTTCATAAATACAGGGTGTCCATAAAATCTTAGTACCATTACAAGCAATAAATACTTTTAATGGTACTGAGACTTTATTATGGACACCCTGTATTATTATTGCTTATTTGTTATGCCGAAATTTTCTAAACTTTATTATCGTACAACGCAATCTTACTTTAATTGAGTCTGACACCATTGATGGTCACTCGGTTATAAAAGTGCACTGTGGCCAAAATATATAGATATTAGAATTTACAAGGTTGGTCTCTGCTCGCAGTTGCACAACTAAATAACTGAATGGTAAATGTTTGAGACTAACTGAAGTAGCGGCTACTAAGGTTGTATGAACAGCAATTGGTTGAATGAAAAGACGCACTAGGGATTAAGAAATATGGGGACTACGAACGAGATTCTCATAGTTGAAGTTTGAAGTGTGTAAAATATGCCTGGATGAGAAAAAAATAGTTGAAAGAAGAATAATCACTCCTTCATATCAAGCTGATGATGAAGGAAGATGCCCGAGCTTGCCAGATAAATGTGCGAGCTAAGTACTTCATTAGTAATAACACACAAAAATTTGAATAATACACACACACACACACACACACACATATATATATATATATATATATATATATATATATATATATATATATATATATATATATATATATATATATATATATATATATATATATATATATATATATATATATATATATATATATATATATATAATATATATACATATGTATATATAGTATACATATAGATAGACAGATAACGTAAATATTGTATTGAAGTACTGGAGTATCGATGATATCTCTTTCTCAATGTTCTAAAAGCTACTCGGACTGAGCATACAAATGATAGGTTCCACTAAAAATGCAGTCAGTGATAAATTGCTAGAAAAATTAAAGAATATTTCTTCAAGTCTAGAGTTCTATCATCAGTAACGTCTACAGAATCAATAAAAATAAAAATGAAAAAAAAGCTCAACGCGCTTACTGAAAGCTATCATCAAAACAAAATGATAGCCATTTCATCTTTAGGTGCAATAATAATGCGACAACTTTTTTATGCGACAACTTTTTTAACTAAAGTGCTTGCAGTTTCCCGTTTCCCTTGATCAGTGATAATGACAAAGTTTTTTCTTTCTGCAAACAACTAAGTTTCTTCTGTTAGCTATTACATATTCATACCAACCATCAAAGAGATTAAAAATGCAGGCATTGCTTTTATGCTTCGTGTGTCTATTGACAATGGCGCATAATTATTTCACTGAATATTCAAAGAGTGTTCAAAGACTTACTTCATTGAGACCAGAAAACTCTCTCTGGGAAATTTTAACGATATTCTCATAGACGTGTGACCTAAGATAATAGGGAAGTAAGAAACTGGAAGGGATACATTATGCAGCTTGGACAAACTCTATTCGTCTTTGCTGGTGATTACACAGGAAGACAGGTATACGCAGTGCAGAGGTAAACAGTTTCAACGCTGGAATACTCTACTCACTGGAAACAGATTCTTAGCGCGAGATTTACCTCTCTCTCTCTCTCTCTCTCTCTCTCTCTCTCTCTCTCTCTCTCTCTCTCTTTATAACCAATACCGATTTGGTTTTATGGGTTTATGTCAACGTTTAATTAAGACTGTCTAAAGAGGGAGCTGCAGTTGTTCAGACAGCAAGCTAAGTAGATCTAGTTAATAAATGTAATCAAGTATACTAGGATCTAAAACAGCGGTCCATAACCTGGGCATCGTGACCCCCTGTGGTGTTGTTTGGGGTTTCTCAGGGGGTAACAAAAGGCTCAGGAGAATATACTTTATTTTCATTATTTGGATCAGCTATTTGGGCTTTGTTCAATTTGGTAAGTGCAACTTGTTACCCGCTGAAATAAGGCGTTGCCTGTCGAGCACTCAGCCTCGCTTTGATGGTAGACTTATGGCTGCAAAGCAGTTTCAGTCCTCCATCTGAGTGAATGAGAAGTAGGTTTTGGTATTTGTATGATGTTCAATAGTTCTGTGGGATTCACAATGTTCTGGCATATGTAGAGGCTATGTGGAATTTTTCAAGGTTTCTGTTCGTGGCCTTTCCGATAAACCCTGGTCTTCCTGTCATTTTGTTTTATCTGAACCTTTCACAAGGTTCACCATTTCAAGATTTGTTATAGGGGTTGGGAATATCCTGAAGTCTCTCGGGGAGGGGCGGTGGGGGGCGGGGGTGGACATAGGATGAACTGTGAGAGAACCCAGAACTGAACTAAGCTGTTGGACTTAAGGAAGTAATTGGGAATGGTGATAGATTAAAAGGGCAAAATGGGTACTGCAAACACACTTTTAGTAAAAGTTAAGTATATCTTAGTTTAACCAGATCACTGAGCTGATTAAAACCTCTCCAGCCCGAATGACTAGATTTTTATTTACGTGGCTAGGAACCAATTGGTTACTTAGCATCGGGACCTACAGCTTATTGTGGGATGTGAACCACATTATATCGACAAATGAATTTCCAATCACCATAAATTCCTCTTGATTCCACATTGGCGGCACCCGGGAGCGAACTCGGTCTACCATCTTGATATGAGAGTACGCAAGTCACTCGTCAAAATGCTTGCGCCTTATATACAATTTATGAACTGGTCAGAAGCTAAACTGACCTGTACAGCATTTTCATTTAGTTTCCAGGTTAAAAAAGAAATTACAAAACGCCTGATTCTATTGTGTTTAATGTTACCGAGAGCAGCAGTTTGCTCAGTGTCATATTTACGCTTTCAGTTCGGACTACCGTAAAATATCCAGCAAGAAATGAACATGACTGGAAAATGTAGTGAATTATAGCATTAGGTTATGTCTTGACGATTGGCAAATCAAGATGACAGGACAAAAAAACCATTACTGTTGCTTCTACTGTTACGTCATCTTTACCAGGTCATAATTCTTCTGAAATGTTAGTGTGTAGAAACGGAGTTATCGGTACTGTAGACATTGTCCTTATCAATTATCTCCTAAATAAGCCTCTATATTTCCTAATTTTCTATCGTGGCAGGAAGCACATTGCACTTTCTGAAATATTGTTAAAATAGTTTTTACTTGCATTACTTGTTACAGGGTAGAATTCATTTCATTTAGCACGGGCATATATAGCTGGTTCGTGACAAAAAATCAGTCTGTCACATTTGGTATAAAATCTTTTGCAAGATTTTCCATTCGAGGCCGATACCTTAATAGATGACTAATAAGTATGTGCATTCCTAAGAACTTACACATTGTTAAATAAAATGTGACTGAATTTATGACATCGTAGAAAAATCGTGAAAAGCACGGTAACAAGAGACTAAAAAAGAACCGATATAAACCTGTGTTCTGACTTCCAACACGCGAATGCTGTTTTGGGAGATGGAGTTTTCCGAACCTCATTCTCGTTCATCTTGCAAAACAGCTCCGTCTGGCGCTATTCATTTGCATAAGAGCAATCTGCAGCAAGAATGAGCATCGGGGCATTCCATCTCCATGGAAGACGTTAGTTTTTATTGGGGTAAGTCATCCTGATGAGGATATCCATCTAAATTTATTTATTTATTTATTTAACTGACGTGATCGGAACCTATCTGGCCATGGGAACTTAACTGATAGTTCCGTGGATATGGTGTTGAGAGACTATGACATTTCCAGTTGCCTATTTTATGAGTAAAGTAATGTTAGTTATTGTAGAGAAAGAGGTGGACGGGTTTGGTTCGATCCACAGGGTTATTTGAATTATTTGGATTTTGAATTTTGACTTATTCAGTTAAACATTATGTTTCCCTGACAACTTGATTTGGTTTGTTACCTACAAACAAATTTCATGACATACGAAAGCAATTAACTCTCATGATGACCTGATTTGACGAACAACCTTGAGGATTATTGAGGATTACTATTTCCCATAACACTGCAGCGAACGTAATACCGTTCTTCTGAACGTAATCCGCAACCTTTTATTAGTAATTTTTTTTTATTATTAACTTTATTATACTCTCCGTCGTATCCTCTCTCAGCGATCGATCTGTCGCTGGAATCAGGTGGTAATTAAAACTGGGCGCCGTTGCAACTCCCAACAGGGCATCCAATTCCATTTAATTCATTTCACACGAAGCCGAAGCCGAATCTAATATTTAAGAGCGCTGATTCGGAGAGATTTACTCCTTACTTTCCTACTGCTTCCTAGATGTTCTAAGTTCTTTATCATTTTGGTCTTGGCACGCCTTTATTTATTATTTTTTGATTAATCGGGTAGTAAGCCTACAGACTACTTTGTTGTTGTTCTTGTGCTTGTTGGGGGTTAGAAAAGGTCTATGGAGGAGTCTGAAAAGGTCTGAAAAACGTTTCACGTTGAGTTAAAGAGACAAGAATTTTAGGACACAATATTTACGATTTATGTATTAGAATGAATATGTAAAAAGAGAAAAAAAATAATGAGCAGAAAAATTATTTCTAATAAACTATAGCGTATTAATAGTTAAGATATTTTTTTTATTTCATTTCATATTGAACTTCAAAACCTTATGAACCCAACTTGATTTCCCTTAGCGAAACTCAAATAAAAGCAAGTTTCACTTGGTTCATCAAATAATACGGCCAAATGTATTTTGATTCCAGAATCCAAACAGATTCGCCTCCAAGGGCTGAGTTTGAGATATCTCATTTCTCTTTCCATTATGCCCTTCTCATAATAAGGTGTTTTTCCTTATTTTTTTTTTCTTTTTATAAATATCACATTCCATCGAGGGGTCAGAGATGTTTATTTCTGGTGATAGAAGTTCACTCTCGACGTGGTTCAGAAATCACGTAAAGCCGTTGGTCTCGTTGCTGAATAACCACTGGTTCCATGCAACGTAAAAAAAAACACCATACAAACAAACAAACTTGAATGAAAACAACCTGAACAAAAACTTACGGGAAATGAATAGAAGTGTTTTTGTGACGTCACACTGTGGCCGGAGGAGGCTCAAATGAATTTTCAGCATTAGTTGTTAATTGCAAATTCTCTCCATTTTAATAAAACAGGGCTATCTAATTAAACATTTCGGTTTGATAAGGGAAAACTCATTATCGAGAGAGCTACATGGCAGAACGTGGTCCAATGTAATTGTCCATCACCACATGTCACAATGATGAAAAAGAGTCCGACATTTAAAAAGAAATGAACCTGTGTGTGGGGGGTTGGGGAGAGGGGGGGGGGGCTTGGAGACTTTATCATTTTCGTATGAGTCATAAGCTCTATTTTTAGAATTCGTGCTCTTTTTGTTTATTGCCAACTCTTTTCATTAATTCTATTCTAATGCTTTGAGTCAAC
Source organism: Macrobrachium nipponense (assembly GCF_015104395.2). Taxonomy (NCBI): domain Eukaryota; kingdom Metazoa; phylum Arthropoda; class Malacostraca; order Decapoda; family Palaemonidae; genus Macrobrachium; species Macrobrachium nipponense. The sequence continues at coordinate 2,878,610 of NC_087201.1, forward strand.
TTACCTTTTTAATTTTAAGCCAAAATGAGGTGTAACATTTCGGTCGAGAAAATGAATAGAAACAGGAAGTTTGGTCTAAGTATAACAGAATCAATTTATGCATATGCAACAGGTAATATAATTAAGACAATATGTTTAAGACACCGTAGTAAGGTTATGTGCTGTGACATTCCTAGAATGTAGGCATCATCAGTTTAGCTTCTCCTTGGAGACAGTGCCCGAAGGGACAAGCTTCGGAAACGCTGACATATCTTGTTGGGTGGCGTGATGTCGAAGTTGCTGCCTATGCAGATCAGTGCCACGTCCTGTCTCTATGCACGGGCGGTTGCAGAGGTGCCTCATGAATCTGGTTAGAGGCAGTTTCTTGGGCGTGAACAATGTGTGTTAGTTTCTGTGTGTGTGCAAGCTTCTTCCCTACATAATGATATAGTAAGATAACCAAGATTGGAGATCGCTACAGAATCGGCAGAGCCAAGATGGCCTCTGCAACCGAATTTTTAGTGAAGTTTGTGTATAAACTGTGTTGAATGGGTAAGCATACTTATTCATTAGTCAAAAGTGTGGTTTGGCTGTATTTTGAATATTGTTTCAAAGAAGTTCTATTTTATTTGACCTTTTCATTTTGATTTGTAATCTTTTGCTTATCGATATGTTCTCCGTCTTTTATAGGCGGTTGTGAGACAAAGGGGAATTGATATGGGAACTTAACTGATGTTTCGTGGTGTTACTATGGAGAATGTATTATGACTTGCCCAGTTTTATGACTAAAATAATGTGGGTTATTGTAGGAGAAATATGGAGTGGGTTATCTGAGTTCAATCTTTCATTAATCATTTTGTTAAGAACCTGAGTTATTTAGTTTATGCTCTTAAATAAATGTATTTTTGTAGTTCGTGAGTCTGATTTAATTGATAATGTAGAGAAATATATATAGAGAAAGAGAGATGTTGTAGAGAGAGAGAGAGAGAGAGAGAGAGGGAGAGAGATGTTATAGAGAGAGAGGGATGGAGAGAAAAAGAGGGGGGTGGGGTGTTGGTGATGGAGAGGGGTGAGAGAAAATGGATGTTAGCCAGTGCCTTAGACACACGGTTCAATGCTACCTTTTAAGATTACCCAGGTAACCTGGGTAATACATACAGGAATGCTAGTCAGTGATTATGTATAGCCCGAATTCGCTGCCCGCTGCTACCTGGGAAGAACCAGAGGAATTTATTTCTGGTGATTAGAAATTCATTTCTCGATATAATGTGGTTCGGATCCCACAACAAGCTGTAGGTCCCCCGCAAAGAAGAACAACAACAAGAACAACAAGAATAAAGTAGTTTGTTGGCTTACTCCTCAAATAAGTGAAAATAAGTAAATTTTTTTGAATGATCAGTACCGTGTCATTCTACATCAAGTAACAAAAGATGATTAAGTGAAGTAAATTAATAATGTCATGAAACTTAATATACCTTCATCTAATGAAATGTTGATAAAAGATCAAATTAAGGTAACACTGCTAAAGAATAGATGCGGCAGAAGAGTTTAATGCAAATGTCGAACAGAATCACAGGTACATTAAATAAATATTTATTATGGTTTCAAATTGTTCATGTATGGCATATAAGGCGAGTGTCGCACTACTCCGTTATACTTAATTAAAAAAGATGGAAACAGAGACCTTGGCAAATAATACAATATATCAGTAACATCTTTACAGAGTCCATTTATTTTTATTTCGTTCTTTTCAATATCACAACGTCTATGGTTCATCCTTCGTCTCCTTAGCGTTCCTGCATACTGTTGTTTTATGAAGCGATTTCGCAATTGAAGCCAAACGTTCATCCTATCTGTATAACCCTTATCTCCAACGGGTTACTCTTCAATTACATTAGTAAAATTTTGGCAAAGCCGTAAGAGACAACAATCAAATCAATTAATTAAACGCGATTGCTTGAAATATGGCCTACATTAATCAGCCATTTCAACGCCCGAGTCGAAGTCCTCTTGCTAAATAAAATTTTCTTTTTTCAAAATGCAGCTTGGCAACCGGGTCGGAGTGAAATAGAGGCAGTATTACTGGAGATCTCGATTAAAGTATCTAACGGGTTTGAAAATCCAGATTGTTTTAACGATACTGAAATGTTGGAATTTTGACATAAATTCTATTCACAGGTAGTTAATAAGTTATATCAGTAGATACGACTTTCATTGAGGGTCACACCTTCGTAAATCAGCTACACAATGAACATTTCAGCTCGTGTCTGTAGATATATAATAAAATTCCTTTTTTTTATTTAGTAAGGTAGCCAAATCTACTATGCTTGAATTTTGCATCTGATCTAACTCTAATGGTAATTAGGTAAGCAAAAAAAATGAAAGAAAGAAAAATATTTGACTTTCGGTCGGGAATTCCAGTCATAAACCTAATACCATTGAGAATACAAACCCGTTTGAGTACATACTTGCTTGCACGCAAATCTGCATATTTGAGTCTTTAACGAATCAGCTTGGTCAGATTTAGCTTAGTCAGGATTAGCTTTAACGAAGCAGCTTAGTCAGAATTAGCTTTAACGAAGCAGCTTAGTCAGCTTTAACGGAGCAGCTTAGTCAGAAGTACCTTTTGCCGAGCAACTTAGACAGAATTAGCATTTACGGAGCAGCTTAAACATAAGTAGCTTTTACGGAGCACCTTAGACAGAATTAGCTTTTACGGAGCAGCTTAGTCAGAATTAGCTTTTACGGAGCACCTAAGACAGAATTAGCTTTTACGGAGCAGCTTAGTCAGAAGTAGCTTTTACGGAGCAGCTTAGTCAGAAGTAGCTTTTACGGAGCAGCTTAGTCAGAAGTAGCTTTTACGGAGCAGCTTAGTCAGAAGTAGCTTTTTAAGAAGCAGCTTGGTCAGAATTACCTTTAACGAAATAGCTTAGACAAAATTAGCTTTTCACGAAACAGCTTAGTCAGAATTAGCTTTAACGAAGCAGCTTAGTCAGAATTATCTTTTACGGAGCAGCTTAGTCAGAAATATATAGATGATACTGGCTACGTGTATCGTGTGACTCTTAAAAGATAATAACTTGGTTGAAAAGCAAAGGAATGAAGGTGACGGATATAAGTTAAATCCTCAAAAGACAATCATATATTAATGTGGCTTCGCTTTCACTCGCTAAAATCGGAAAATTTTCCACATTAAATTCCTGTCTGAAATGGATATAACAAGTGTTCAGAAAAAACAAAATCCTTCTTAGAAAACAAAAGATATCCCTTCATTAGTTCTCACAATCCTGCTTATAAAAAAAAGCCAATCAAATAAAATGAGAAACAACACGGAAATAAGAATCTAACCTCATCTGTCAGTATAAATCTCGGCCGTAAATTAATTTCTCTGAACTCTGTTATATAACATTACATAACAGAATAAAGTACATAGATTCTGGCTGTTTTTATTTTCGACTGCAAAATACATATTAAAAGCTTATCTAAAAAATCAGAATTTTATAGATATCCAGTAAATAAAAATGGCGCATCATTCATTGAATAATTCGAACCCATTCGAATGTCTCTCAGATCCATTTTTTAAAATCTGATAAGAAATGATAACTTGTATAAAATCACTCCCTGACACCGTATTTAGATTGAAGACTGCTGACGTATAGAAAATTTTTAAAAATATATACTTCCTTTCCACTACAAGTAAGAAAAAGTATTAATTCGCTTATCAAGGTAAAATCAGCGTTTTATAATATTATCGAAATTTTACTCTGAACGTGGTAAACATACTCTCCAAATTGGTCAGTGTTCGTTCTATAGGTGAGTTTTCTATGCAACTTGAGTTAGCTTGTCAGCCATTGGCTACATGCCTCTAATGACAGATGGTGGATGGTCGACTCTAATTAAGCAGTGTTCACAGTAGCCAGGTGCTTTTTTCCTTCACATAAACCACACGACGCTACATTCTGCCAAATCAGGATTTCCCGGTGAAAGGATTTTCGTCATGAGCTACATTTAGTGAAAGGAAGGGAATCCTAACAAATGAATGGATGGCGTTTGATAGGCCTCTCCTGTCATTCCCTTTTGATTCCTTTGACTTTCAACTGTCGCCTTTTCTTTGATTTCGCCTGCAGAGTATTTCGACGGGAATATAGATTACGACCTCGAAAGCACATTTCTCTTCTGTTCTCTGCTTCCGACAAAAACTACACACACGGCGGAAGCTTAGATGTTTTCGTGGACGTATAATATTACATGACATTATTCTTTTGATTTTTTTAGCTTTACAATGGAGAAATGATAGATGGTTAAAAACTCTCTCTCTCTCTCTCTCTCTCTCTCTCTCTCTCTCTCTCTCTCTCTCTCTCTCTCTCTCTCTCTTTGTGTCTCATTATTTTTTTTTTTGTAAGAAATGAAAATGTCGACCACCGTAGCGCTGGAGCAGAAGCAAGCGCTGCTTGTTAGATTGGTGATTGACCAATTCGTTGGTAAAGCTATAGGTTTGTAGTTAATATGTTGCCTCTTTTAGAAATGTATATCTCATGCTTATAGCATATTACGGAGTTATCTTTTTTACTCAGGAACGTAGTGTCTTTTATTGGGTTATATTTGTCATTTTTATTTTCATAATAATAGATCGCATTTCTATCGTATGACGTTTCTCAACCTTCCATATGGTTTGCTACTGCTTGTGGTAATTATTATTTAGTACTCCAATACACATAATCATAAATAATAAGAATTTTAAACTCCGTTTAACTAATTTAGACATATCAGTATGTTATACTTCACCATTCTTCCGCATAATAATGAAGCGTGTACATTTTTATAGCTCGTGCCACTGGTTCCTGGGCATACGTTGGCGAAGAGGTGCAATCTGTATCCGGTCGTTGGTGTCATGTTGACATTCGGTGCACGGGTCAGTGATGGAATTGAGCATAAAATTTCTTTGCTATTCATCATCCGATGGAGTTTTGTTAATTTCCAGTTTCTCTGCCGACTGCAGCAGTGTAGTACGGTCGAGGCTCTTAGGTGACCCGTTCTGTAATGGTCTTAGGTTGGCCGTTCTTCAAGTGGCAACATACCGGTCGAAAAGGAGGTTATTGTCCAACAGAAGGATGAAAGAAAGCTGAAAGTGTTTGGAGGAAGGGTTGCATAATTCTTGAAAAGGAGTCCAACACGCTGCCAATCTTGTAATATAAAGGTTCCTTTTTGCATTGAAAAAGCTATTTTGGTGGTACTCAGCGGGGCAACTTGGGAATTCCATCCACAAGAAATATCATAGGTATGTAAACTAAAAAAAAAAAAAAAAAAAAACGTATCCCAAGGAGATGAGTGCTTGCTATTGAAGGGTTTGGACTCTCCTTGGAGGGAGGAAATCCCTGCATCCTAAGCGATCGAATAGGGTCTTCATATGAAGCCAATGACAACCGCAATTTTGCTATGGAATAATTTGAAAGGAAAATCATTTAATTTTCTCCGATCAGCATCGTGTGAAAGCTAATACAGGGCTGTAGTATGGCGTTTGCTCCTTTTAACCTGTATTTGGAGTTTTTAATGTGTGATTATTTATGTTGCATAAAAGAGGAATGTGCGCCAGAATATTTGTTTAAAGGAGAAAAAGCCGGGTGTTTTGGTACTTAGCAAGATAAAGATGAAAGGATATCGTCGCATGGGGGAATCTGAGAGGACTGAAGAGTACAGTTTGCACTCTCCAAAGGGTAATGTTGGCACTCATTGTTAGGAAAATTCTGCGGACGAAACAAAGTACAATTTTATGTCCTGTTTATTTTTTTGTAGTCAGACTGAGTATGTGAGTTTCTTTACGTTAGATATAGTGGGGAAAAAAGTCGTGCTAGCGAGCGCATTTAGCCCTGGAATGGGAAAAGCAGTGTTTTTGGGACAGTCTGAAGGTCTTAAATGATCAAAGGGTGGCTGAGAATTTTCCTAGAAATAACTCGTTCCTGGAAATAGATGGTATCCTAGAAAATGTATGTAAAACAATTATTCCTAAAATATCTCACCAGAAAGGATATTTCGTCGTGAAAGCTCATCCAGTTTGATGAGTGAGTATAAGTTCTATGGAGTAGGGTTAATATAGAGTTCCGGAGTATGGTTAAAATAGAGTTCCGGAACTCTATTTTTTCCCTCCTCCATAGAGCTTATACTCACTCATCAAACTGGATGAGCTTTCACGACGAAATATCCTTTCTGGTGAGATATTTTAGGAAGAACTGTTTTCCTTCACGGCTTTTTTTCCAGATCTCTAAACAAACTGTTAAAGGAAAAAATGGTGCATTCAACACCTGTATCTACTGAGCCGAGACTGAAGATGTTTGCAAGTTTCTCTTTCGTCCATGACGATACCTTCAGGAGAGCATCCACATCCATTATTCAAAAGAGGTTTCCGGCTGTGGACTTGAAAATTATCCCCAAAAATCCCTTAACTATTGGATCTCTGTTTAGAGTCAAAGACCGATTCAGTCCTTTGCTTTCGTCCAGGGCATTCGTGGGATGCACGAAGAGGTTCGAATAGATTTCCATAGGGGCATAAGCCATAGAACAGGCAGTAGGTTATCCAATCCGGAACATTCTAATATACGTAATCATTCAAAAACATGTAAAACCTATATTGACAGCAAGGATTTTTCCATCTTGGGCCAACTGCGGAACAACAACGACCTAACTACCTTAGAATCGATAATTATCAAAAAGACTGTACCGTCATTAATCACCCAAACGTCCTTTATAAAATTGTTCATAGCATAGTTTTGGCAGCTGGTTTGCCTCATTCTGTTTTTATTTATTTTTGTTAGTCTTACTCCTTCTTTCGTATAGGTAGGTGTTTTTTAAGATTTTAGTGAAGTCCTGTACTTGTAATTTGTTTGCTTTTGAAGGTACTGTTTAATTTTAACTTTTTAGTTTATTGAGAGCTGTTGCCATTACATTTTTAATATAAATTAAATTAATTTGAGTATTAATGTTCGCAAATTTATATATTTTTAGCCTTGAAAATGCGACATGGAATTCGTCGCGAAACGTCAGCATTTAGATAAACTGTTACAGGATGAGGATGCCTTTCCCTACTACTTCCTTCGGGATATATCTTCTTTGAGGTCCAGCCCCGGCCCTTATGTGTGTGTATATATATATAATATATATATATATATATATATATATATATATATATATATATATATATAAATACAACCCAAATGTCAGAGAGAGAGCGAGAGAGAGAGAGATGAGGAGAGAAACTGACAATTATTTGAGTGAAATATCGAGCAGAAAGGCACGTCCTAGGGCTTTGCCAACCGGCAGTAGAGAATCATTAGCAAATCTTTGTTGCGAGGGGCGATTTGCCTCCTGGAGCCGCAGGATCGTGCCTCTGGCCTCATGATTCCTTAATTGCTGCAACTTCATTCCGGGCGATCATTTGTGCTGCTACGGAAAAGGAAACATTTTAATGTTTGCTACAATACTTTATCACTTCTCGGTGCTAGATATGAATAGAAATTTTTTTTTTTTTTATGGTATAAGTAAATTGAATTAAACTGCTCAGACAAACTCTTCCCATTATTTCTTGAAATATTATTTGTTTATTTTTTTTTACGAGATTTGAATTGATTCCCGTCGGCATTCTAGGTCACTAAATGAATCCGAGCTCTGATACTTTATTACCGCTATTATTTTTCCTTTTTTTAATGAAAAAAATTCAAAGAATCATAGTCTTCTAAGGACTTTTTAACCATTATATCATTGTAGTAACCATTTTTTTCTGATTTTTTCTGAAATGAGAAAAAAATTACGAAGAATCATAATTTTCTATGGTATTTTTAACCGTTGTGTAATTGTAGCAACAAATGTGCCCTCTTTATTTACACAGAAACAGACAGAGAGACAGACAGACAGGCAGGCAGGCAGGCAGGCAGGCAGGCAGGTAGGCAGACTGAACAAAATCACCAGGGCTTAAACCCATAACATTTCACGAATTCTCTGATCCCATCATCAGGTTTATAAATGGAAAAAATATAAATATGATAAATAATCAAACTGGTGAACATCAAGGATACTATGACTGATTTTTACAGAAATGTTATCGCCGTGCTTTTATCTTCCTAATAAAATAAATTGTATTGTCTATTTGTTATTTACTAAATGAGACGAGTTAACTGATAAACAATGCAAGTATTGACATTTTACATCTCTCACCAAGCAGTAATCGAGAGCACAAGATGTTTGCTACTAATAACTTGACTTCCTCAATAAGAGGGCAGATGACCTGGAGGGCATTGGTTGGTTGCTGTAACACTGACAAGAAATTACAAGGATTAGGACGTCTCAAAGACTTGTTAGTCCATCCGAGAAGACATTGTGTGCTTACTTATCTATAGGAGCAGGTTTTACTGTGCTTTCTTGCACACTTGCACACTTGCTGTTTACAACTTCTGGTGGCAGGTTATTCCACCTGTCACATATCTTGTGTGTAAAGAAGTTCCCACAATGGGATGTGTTGTATCTATTCAGTTTTAGTTTCCATCAATTATTTCTTGCCTGGTTTTCGTTTAATATAAATAGGTTACTGTCTACTTTTGTTATCCCTTTCAGTATTATTAAATTTTTCTATTAGTTGTCCTCGCAATCGTCGTGTTTCTAAGCCATACATGTTCAGACTCTCTAGTCGTCTTCGGTAACCTATTTTCCTGATGGATGGAATTAACTTTGTGGCTCTTGCTTGTTCTCCTTCTAATCTATTTATGTCTTTTCTTAGTGTGGGTGACCAAAACTGTACATCATATTCAAGATGGGGTCTAACTATTGATGTGTTGAGCTGCAGCACAGTTTCCCTGTTTCTGTATTTGAACTGCCTCTTTATGTATCCCACTAGTTTCTGCGCATTCTTCTCCACTCACGTTAGTGCAAGAAAAGCCTTTTGGTAGGTGGGGCATTTTACCTCAGCCGACTAAGGATCTAACTGAGTGTTTTTGTGAGAAAATACTATATCACCAATCCCTTGTGTGGAATCTAGCTCAATATACCTGCTTCCAGATATATACACTTCGTGCCCTTCTCATTGCCAAATTCGCTGAGGGTTGTCCGTTGCGAGATCATAATTAGTCAGGTAATAGCGAATTTACTGCCTGACAGAAAGCGGGGATGATGAACCAGTATGATCTAAGTACCTAGTTATTTATTCATTTCTGAACTTTTACGCACCAGGCGCTTACATCATTGTGCGTATATGGACCTCGAACCTGAATGTTTGACATTTCGGAATTCTCCATTCTTTCTAAAACTGTAATTGAGTATATTCTTATTCCATGTGCAGTAATAGTGCTAAGCCTAAGTATGAATTACAACATTGAAGAGTATAATCAATAGTTCAGAATTTATTACTAAAATTGTAAACACTGATTATATTGATAGTTTTTAGACCAATGAGAGTTTTATATGTTCTTACACACACACACACATATATGTACACACCCACACGCACACACGCACACACACACACACACACACATATATATATATATATATATATATATATATATATATATATATATATATATATATATATATATATATATACATACATACATATATATATGCATACATACATATGAATATATATATATATATATATATATATATATATGTATATATATATATATATATATACTATACATATATATATATATATATATATATATATATATATATATATATGTGTGTGTGTGTGTGTGTGTGTGTGTGTGTATCATATATGTGTGTGTCTAAGAACATATAAAACTCTCATTGGTCTAAAAACTATCAATATAATCAGTGTTTACAATTTTAGTAATAAATTCTGACTATTGATTATACTATCAATGTGTAATTCATACTTAGGCTTAGCACTATTACTGCACATGGAATAAGAATATACTCAATTACAGTTTTAGAAAGAATGGAGAATTCCGAAATGTCAAACATTCAGGTTCGAGGTCCATATACGTACAATGATGTAAGCGTCTGGTGCGTAAAAGTTCAGAAATGAATAAATAACTAGGTACTTAGATCATACTGGTTCATCATCCCCGCTTTCTGTCAGGCAGTAAATTCGCTATTACCTGACTAATTATGATCTCGCAACGGACAACCCTCAGCGAATTTGGCAATGAGAAGGGCACGAAGTGTATATATCTGGAAGCAGGTTAATATTGAGCTAGATTCCACACAAGGGATTGGCGATATAGTATTTTCTTACAAAAACAATCAGTTAGATCCTTAGTCGGCTGAGGTAAAATGCCCCACCTACCAAAAGGCTTTTCTTGCACTAAACGTGAGTGGAGAAGAATGCGCAGAAAACTAGTGGGATACATAAAGAGGCAGTTCAAATACAGAAACAGGGAAACTGTGCTGCAGCTCAACACATCAATAGTTAGACCCCATCTTGAATATGATGTACAGTTTTGGTCACCCACACTAAGAAAAGACATAAATAGATTAGAAGGAGAACAAGCAAGAGCCACAAAGTTAATTCCATCCATCAGGAAAATAGGTTACCGAAGACGACTAGAGAGTCTGAACATGTA
>NC_087201.1:2894159-2896659 GCF_015104395.2 Macrobrachium nipponense
GAGAGAGAGAGAGAGAGAGAGAGAGAGAGAGAGAGAGAGAGAGAGAGAGAGAGATTGTAAATTTGGCTTCAAGAATTTTGGTACACATCACGGCAAGCTTAAGAAGTACATGGGAACTTCGCTATGTAATGTTAATTAGGTATTACCAGCTAATTAACATCACTTATTCATTTCGGGAAACTGTTTTTTTTTTATCCCGTGTTTACATACTCAGCGACTTTGTCTAACAAGCAGCTGAACATATAATTGCGCGTAAATTCATGTACCTATCCATGCGTAAATCAATACAGTCAGTGAACATTATGTTTGTTTTTCAACTTTAGGTAAAGCAAACAATAAATGACACAGTTTAGTTTCTTTAAAGTTTTCAAAAACCATTATGTTTGATCATGAATCGTTTATTTTTTAACGTATATGATGAAAGAGACTTTCAGATTTCACGTTGTGCAAAACATTTGCTCGCCTACAAGTTTGATAACGAACATTTTACAAAATTGGTTGGATCTAGAGACTAGCCCAGTAAGACTTCGGTTCCAACCATATGAGGTATTTCTGGGAATAGTGATGGTCCCCCAGCCCGAACCATTGAGATGCAACGAACGAGATGCCACACTGTAACCCCTATCGGTATTTAGGAGTAGAGCTGTAAACTGTGAAACTGACCGCCTGGCGAAAATATATGTGGGTGGCTTACTTAACAAGCACCACTAATTGCTTGTTAGATTTTGGGTCTAGAACCAGTATAGAATGACCAGTGACAGACGTGGAGGGTGGGTCCCCCCTGAAAGACACTGAAAGGGGGTGCTGATTGGATCTGCATCCAACATTGGAGATACCAGGTAAAATTTACACTGCAGTAGCAATGCACATTCTGGAGTACTGTGGTGGTAATGACAGACATAATAAAGGGTGGTTACCCCGGACAGACACACCCTAAAAGGTGGGGAGAGGTAAGGCGAAGCCATGATAATTACTGCATAGACTGTGTATTATACATTATCGGGATATATCAATAAATAATTGTTTTTTCCTCTCTATATCCTTTGTATTTATTTCATACAAATATTATTTGTTTGTTTCATATAAGTAACATTCGCTCATATTATTGTTTTGCCAAGCGGGCAACTGACTTCAGTTACAGTCCTCGCTTGATCTTTGTTTACGAGATGAACGTTGATGTAGCGGTGGCTGGAAGAGTGGCCCTGTAAAGCTATAGCCTACTCGGTTTGTTTGATCGAAGCAGGAATACCTTCTTTTGGTTTCAGCTGACTTGCATACTAATGGAATCGTGGATACATTTAAGTTGTGTATTATCAGTTTATGAATTAATATTGTTGTTACTATAGTCTATTATTTTTCAGGCTAGCGTAGCTTACTCGTCAAACATACAGGGTGTCATAAGGTATTTATCACCTGTAACGGTACTGTGACCTTATGGGCACCCTGTAATACACATGGCTGAAAAAGGACACAGATGATCTCTGTTTCTTGAACAATCTCCCCACAAACAAAATTATTCCGAACATTTCCATTTTCTCAAGAAGATTACGAATAAATATAAGAGCAAACTAGACCAAGAAAATCATCCCTTGGCTTAAATGTAAAGAAAACAAGAGAAATGAGAACATAAACAAGCTCGGGAAGTTAGCCTACTCTGTTTACGGGAGGCCTTGCACACAGCTGACAGATTTGCACCAGAAAACAGTTGTTAGGAAAGGAAAAAAAAAAGTAAGACGGGAGAAAGAGAATATGTAAGCAGGTACAGTAAAGGACTAAAGGCCGAAAGGGAGATACGATGATGTACGAAAAAACATGCCAGGCACATTTCCTTTATATTTCTTTACAATGCTTATGTGAACGACATAAAAGCTATAATCCCATGAGCTCACGTTGATAAAATTGTATTGATATAACCTATTTAAATAACTTGCCCGTTGAAATAATCTTGCCTACATTAATTGTTTTTCACTTCATTTAGTTTAAACCACATTTGAGCGCTTCATTTTCCGTCTCACGTCTCTCAAAAGGCAAGTTTGCTATCAATTAAAGGATAATATGTCATTGAGAATGCCTTCCATCCACCGAAAGTCTTTTCATAACTCTCTCTCTCTCTCTCTCTCTCTCTCTCTCTCTCTCTCTCTCTAGCATGAAAAAGAAAAGTGATCTATTGATAAGTAGCCACTCCTTGCAACGCGTGGCTACAAAACTTTTTGTTTTATTTTTCTTCATACAAATCTCCACCATCTGCTCCCCAACAATGGCCAGTAGGACAAATGAATATTCCCGCCCCCACCACCGCATTGTCAGAATCCCTAGATCTCACAAGCATCAGTAACGGTGTCGCGTTGGTGTCCATCCATTTCCAAACCGCGCCAAACAAATCAAGGTTTTTCATGGATTGGAAATGTGAATTCGATTCTTTTAATCTAAATCATGCGTTTTCATTTGGTGTTTCCGTCAGTAATGCAAGAGATTTTCCTTTTTTTTGTTTTTTTTGTTT
>NC_087201.1:2899159-2909159 GCF_015104395.2 Macrobrachium nipponense
GTTTCTTTGCCGAACAAGAAATGGAAAGCTCTAACAAAGGCAACAAGACGTGGTCCAACCTCTAGCTTCCTCGAGGTGCATGGTAATATCTACGGTCAAATAGCATGTAATTGTATCAAAGAAAATTTAAATAAATACGCTATAATTTATTGGAAATAATTTTTCTGTGCTGTTTAACATACACATTATTTATTCTTTTTAATGTTCTGCCTAATGAATAAATCATAAACATCCTATCCTAAAATTCCTGTATCTTTAACTCAACGCGAAACACCTTTTTCAGACCTATTTAAGCTTTTCCATAGGGCTTTCCAAACCGACCCCACCCCACCCACGCCCCCAACAAGAACAACAGCAAGATCAACAATAACAACAACAACAACGACAAGAACAAAGTAGTTTGCAGGCTTACTCCCAGAGTAATCGAGAAGATGGACGTATTCTTCTTGAGCTGTATATAAGGATGGAATCGCTTGACCACTGACCTTAAAATTTATAGCCTCTGAAATAGCCATTCGCCATTCCGTTTTGTGCAGATTGCTTCATTAATTAAATAACCAGAATGAACTGTCAACCTTAAAATGAATTCAAGGATATTTGAAAAAGCCTGATTAGAAAGTGATCTGACGAGGGATTCGCTATACAATCAACGGAAAGTTGCAGGGGGAAAAATGGCAGTTTAAGGATATTTCAGTTTCTGACAAAGATGATGATCTACAAATTTCCATACTTTATAGGTACCTCAAATGAACAGCGAACGTCAATTTATATAAAAGAATTTTCACGTCTTATGCAGACACAATATCCTCAGTCAGTCTCTAAGAATATGTTTCCACACAGCATCTGATGTATATCAAGTTACTTAACATTTTCTCAACACGCAAGTCCTTACATTCTTCAGACAATGAATATCCAGCGTCATATGACAATAAAGAATACTTTGATGTCATTCCAGCCTGCCTGCTCGACTAAAGAAACCAAAGAGCCAATGCAGAGTAAGAAAATCTGGCCCACCAGGAGACTGAAATTTGGAAGACGCACATCGGGGAAGAAATTCAAGAAATGATATCGCTTCATCGGGGTTTGATAAAGAGAATTCCGATATGCCTCATGCAAGGGAACAGCTACAAAGTTTCTGAAGCGTTTTCATTTATATGCATCGAATTTTCTTGAGAGAACTTATGCGAGGTTCAGTTGCGGGAAAGGTGCATTATTGAGAGACAAAGTTCTATGAATAAAAGAAGAGCTTTATGAAATACGACACTTTTTTTATGATGTGTACACTTTTTAAAAAGAAGATTAGTTAACTGTATGAAAAAAAAATCGCCTTATTATAAAAGACAATAACGTACTAAAGTTCATTAACAAATCGATGCACTCAACTGACATCGACTGAAAGTATCAAAACTCGTGAATGTTCTGGCTGCTCACTTATTGATCTGGAATTTTTAAATATACCCAATTAATTTAGAGGTTATTCTAAGCTTTTTTTTCTTTCGACAGTGCATAATTCTTTGAAATATTATGACATTTTTTTTTATATCTAAGCAGCCATTCTCAGTATTGTTTCCTTTACAGGTAGACTAGTCCTTCTCATTCAAGAAACTTTCTTTAATTTCAGAAAATTACTCATAAACCTCGAGACAGTAGCCAGTAATTATCATTCTCTGTCGCTCTGAAGTATTAACGAGCTGACAATAGATATTATCTTATATTTAAAACGTATGTTTTTAGTGATCAAAGAAGAATATATTTATTTCCAGAAAAATAATTTTATTTTGAGAACAATTATTTTATATAAGATTTTTTAGAATTTTTTATAACTACCATTCAGCCTTCAGTCGAGACGATATCTTTGAAATACTATTTGATTGAAAATGTTTATCAGTTTCTATCTCAATCCCTTTCTCAGCAGATATGAATCATTTTGAAAACCAAAGGCAAATCATAATTGTATAATTAACACAAACGGCTCAAAATACTAAGCATCCATGTTGAAATCATAATAGGATTTTACTTTGGGTGAGTACGTTTTTAAAAGACTTGTGATTCCTAAGCCAGACTAAATAACAAATTCAAGTACCAGGAACTACTGAATAAAATAATCAACCTTAAGATTTAGGTGTACTGAACATCATAGTAATGCATACAACTAAGGCCTTTTAAGAAAAAATATAAAAAGCCAAGGGATGATTTTATGGTCATGGGAAATCAAAATTTTGTGAGAAAAGACACTTTATTGGTATCTCAGTGTCCTACAGTAACTGAAAGAAAGTAAAACAAAAACAAATGTCTAGAATACAATTAACAATTTGTATAACTCTTTCTCAAAGTAGATTGCAATAAGCATTTTTCAGTGATTTTTTTTGCCCACGTCTCATTTTGTTGTTGTTGTTGCATTACAAATTTATTATAATCAACATTACTACAACGACTGAATTCTGTTGATCGCATTTTCCCTGGAGCTCAAAATCTAGATATGGATTCTCATGGAAACAATACAAATAAAAATTCTAGTTTCGCAGGACAAAGGAGAGGAAGTAAATATTCCCCACTTCAACTATTATACGTTGCTGTTTAAAAAAAAAAAAAAAAAAAAAACAGAACTCGTGAATTTTTTTGCCTATTTTTTTTCCCTCACTATTTTTTTTCTGTCGACGATTTTGGCTTTAGAGACAGGATTTAGCAACACAACTAGGGGAATTTATGAGTCAAAATTTCATTTGCTTTTTTTCCCATTTTCTGCAGAGAAATCATCCTAATTTAAAAAAAAATAAAATAAAAAAGTAAAGACCCTTAACTCATGTAATAGTTAGACCAAATTACACACAAAAAGACCAAGAATTCTGTTGAATTCATAAGCATGTTGCAAAATTAGCTTCAACAGTCAAAAAGATAAAAATAATTATAGTAAACAAAACGAAAATATTAAAAAGACCAGTACGCATAAAGTGAAAGGAATTATATACACTGTTTCGGCTAGTCAACGATATTAGCTCTACCTGTGCTCCTGATCGGTTGTCTCTTAATGTAACTGTGGTAACCACTGTATTTAAACAACACTGGATTTATTTTTTAAAAATTATATTTTTCCATTAAAAGACAACATATAATAAATTCCTCCTCTGAGCATAAACGAGGCATTTGTATAAGCATCTCTTTATCTTTTTTCAAAACCCTTTTTCATTGCCATCATTAAAATATTTCTTCGGGAGGTTATTTCTAATGTTTTGGCAATACTGCTAAAAGCCGTCTGCTATTCATATACTTGACCTCAAGTTAGGGGATGAATAGTGTCTCTCTTGTCAACAAACTTCCCTTTTATGCACTTAATATTCATACAAATTCATTATAGAAAGTGATGTAATAGTAAGCTTAACTTCATGTTCCGATTGCGCGCAACTCGTCTTCTAATTGTCTGCCTCAGATCATTTACTCTTGTTTTGGTTATAGCGACTTCTTAATGAATGCTAGAAGAAGTGGTCTTGTAAGATGGAAATGAAAATGACGAACAATCGTCTATGTCTCTGAAGGCTGAAATGTACAGACATCTAGATACACAGCAGAACCCTTTCAAAGGTGACCTCTGCTCAGGTGACCTTTGAAACGTGGATTCAAGAATTCTTTCCTTACCGACTTAGACAGACTATCAGACTTTGCCGAAGATGACCTCGCTGATCTAAAGACAAGGGAAATGGTAAGAAATAAATTTAACACGTTCTTAGAGTGTTCTGATTCCGCTTGCTACTCCATATTTCTGCGTGTCTGAATTTTTCGCACTTTTTTGCTAAAATGAGTCGTAGAAAAGATATCGGTTGCATGTCTGAGTTGTCTTGTCAGTGATAACTCCACATTTTCATCGTCTTACTCGCGACAAGGAGCAACAACCTTCACTTTGAAATGAAACCTTGGAAATGGTTGCAGTTTCCTTTTATGATGAATTTACAGAAGATGGACATGAGTGAAAAACCGGATGCTTTGTAAAGACTGTTCGAATTATTTACGTGTGAGGAATTCAAATAAAAATATGTTCAATACATGCAAAAGGTCCTGTTTATGTGAGTATGAGCATTTTTCTGTTGAGGGTGCCAGTAGCTTTCATCAGATTCTCAAGGGAGACTGTTACTCAAAAAGTGATGAGAACTACTGCAATGATCACTCGTTCCTCATCAGTGAGGAATTATATATCCAGACATTCACTGGCTGAGTTCACAAGTCTTGAGCTGTATTATAGGAGCAGCAGAACAGAGAGGAAAATAGTAAATCCCAAAAAGGCAGCGATTTTTGGCAAAGAACGAAACTAATACAAGAACAGAGAGAAATGTATCATCAAGGTTCCTCTAAAGTTTGACAGAAAACCTTGGAGGTTACACGTAACCTCAAGGCAAACTTAAGAAAGATAATTCAGCTTGAAAATGCTAGACTAAATGTTTTCCCACAGTGATCATTCAAGTTAGGATTCTAATCAGTTAATGATAGTGATGTAAAGAATAATTTCAGTTGTAGTCTTTTAACTTCTCTTGCCAGTGTTGGAAAATGCCACGCGAAATATAGTACTTACTCTCATAGAAATTAATCTTGTTTGTGTTGAAAGGGTAATGGCGCCTAAGAAGCTGTTTTCGTATTTTCTTTCATGGAACAACACCAAGAAGAGTGAATCAGCTCCTAGATGAACAACATTAAAAAAAAAAAAAAAAAACAAAAAACAATGCTATTACTGTTTTCCCGTAAGTGACAACTTTTCTAACTAGATAACTAAGGTATAAAATTTTACGAGGAGGCAAAAAAAAAAAAAAAAAAAAAAAAAAAAAAAAAAAAAAAAACAAAAAAAAAAAAAAAAAAAAAAAAAAAAAAAAAAAAAAAAAAAATGGGGGTGGGGGGGCAGGGGAAGGGGGAGGCAAGGGTCCTGAATTATGGAGTTTGGCAAAAAAAAAATATAATTACTCTCAACAGATTATCTATGGAATTGAATTTACAACTAAATTCATGTGAGAAAAGGGATCTCATCTTCAAACTATCAGAAAAAAGAATAATACAATACGTCGCTTCCGGCATGGTCAAAAGTAGCTCTTGGTGCAAAGCGTTTTTCGGCTGAACCCCAGAGCCTTTGTGAATCCGATACTATATGGGCGGCATTTCACATAGCAATAAGCATTTCCCTCTCTGATATAGCTCAGCTTCGTCGAGAGGGTCCAGATTCAGTTTCACTTTGCTGGACGAAATTGGCAAAGAAAACGTATGCGTTCGTTTTCGTTTGGTCAAGGCTTGAACTCTGAGATTGCTGCACGTTTTTGTCTCTACTGAAGAAGCAGTGGCATTGCAGGCTTACAGCAGACAACTGAGGCGGAAGTGTCCTTTACAGAAAAAAATATACTGGGGTATCGAATCTTGCCGAACTCCGAAATAAAATCCATCGTATTCAAGAAGCCTCTATAGAGTGATGCAGCTGACGGCAGCAATTCCAAAGACAGTTGTAATTGAAGCAGGTGCGTTTATATAATTATTAATATTTATATATACGGCGAACTGAGTTACAATGTCTTGGTACACAGTTTTGTCCATATCCACGTTGGCTTTGATCGCGTGAACTGGTTTCATGGTTCTTCTAAAGCTTGCTCCATGAAGCACCTCATTGTACTCCGTATCGTATAAGGGTATGTGCTAACACAATCGCTGCTCTATACGTGGAATTTCAACGTGTAAAAGTAACTTAACCGAAAAGCCTGCATTCCCTGTTTCATTGTAAGAAATTGTGAGATATTTTTGCATCTAGAAATATATTACGCAGGCCATCCAGCAATGCACGATCTTTCTGGAGCGCCGCTACAAGGAATCACAGTCAAAGGAACTAACATTAAACACCTAGCGGCAGGCCAGCGAATCAGCGCTATTGTTCATAAAAAGTCAGGAGTCTCAGGACCAAGTCCAACCAGACTTCTGGTTAAACAGTAATTGTATTCGGTGATCATACGTGATTGCTGTTTAATTAAATAACTTCCTCGTGATTATCGTCGGTATTATCAATCATGGTTCAGACAACGTAGTGTCTATGAAAGTGTTCGATTGTGACCGAGTCGTCCCGGGTGGGTGGCTTCGTTGGTAACAGTAAAGCAATTATTATGGCTGAAGTCTTGTGTTCTCAGATGATGGTGAGTGCGATGATAATGTGCCATTTTTTTGTAATGGCGATTGGTGTCGTGCTGTTTTAGAGCAAGACATTCTCATAACAGGTGAGGGTACAGAGGAAAGCAGTGACGTTAAAAAAAAGGGGGGGCAGGGGGTAAGTGAACAGGGAAAACACTATTAGGTATTAGTATTATTATTGTGATTGATTCATCCCAATGCCGTGTGGCAAGTGTGAACTCCCACCAGTTTTGAAGCCAGCGTATAAGTGCCACCAACCAGCTATAGTTCAGCAGAAGAAAAAGGAGACTGGTTAGTAGACCAGATCTAGGTATGTGCTGGTAATGTTGCCAAAATCGAAAAAGGCTGGTACCAAGGGAACCGTTCCACCAAGGACGAGTAGTTTTCCACACTGGGGGATGAGAAGATTCATTAAATCTTCAAAGCATATTGATCACAGGGGCTATATATAGATGTCATAGGGTAATAAACCGCATGGTACAGGGGTGGACCATGTACGATCAACGTGTACAACCCCAAGAAAAGTACATTATAACGCGTCCTGACACCGGGGTAGAGGTCTTTAGCTCCGATGTCAGGACGCGTTATAATGTACTTTTTTTGGGGTTGTACACATTGATCGTACATGGTCCACCCCTGTACCATGCGGTTTTTTACCCTACCTCTAAGGCCGAAGAGAGCAAGAAGCAGACACTGAGCAGGTCATCAAATAAACATGCACAACTTGTACCATTTTTAACCTCACGCATTGCACCTGAGAACATACCTTGATATGTCAATTTTTGGATTTCACCTCAGTACTAAGGCAAGGCATGAAAGCGCCATGATTGGTTGGATGACAGCCAGCCTTATATCGCCTTGGAGTAGTTAAGATATCGCAGCAAGTTTTCTGTCATCATTACGATATCAGGTTTCACTTTATTGATGAGTGTGAGCTGGAATAGATGATTCTCAACTTGCAAAATAACACGAGGCACAGAGTTAAGAAAATGTGGCTCCCAATGCCACGAAGGCTTCCAAACTCTCTGACGCCTCCTTTTCTTTATTGGTGGACATTGCCTGTCTGTGGACCATTGCAGTCGACTACACTACGCAAAGAATGGTCAAGTCAAGAAATTCTCAATTTTGGTGAGTACAAATATTTTTCGCCATTATCCATCTTTTGCCGTGCCTTTTCGCCTATTAATGATTATTTATTCATCAATCAACGTTATCTATATCACCAATCAATAGTCACAAGTTTGCTTGTATTATTATGAATAGGCTTCATGTTTATTGATGTTAATTAACTGGTTGTGACAGTAGTAATATTTTTAGAAGTTTTTGGAGGTTTTTGTAAATTTTTGCATTAATTACCATGATTCATATAATGGGTAATTTTTTTACAGGTAAGTTAGCAATATTATTAATGTTTTTTTATGTTTCTGAAATTTGTGAAAGTACGAATATTATTAATTTTTTTTAATGTACTTTGCATTAATCACTATCATCTTCCCCATTAATCATTATTACAGGATTGTCTGTATTGATATTGACGTGTTTATTAGATTTTAAATGTGTAGTAATATTATTTCTTTTGGAATGTTCTTTACATTAATCATCACAATCGTCATCATTAATCATTATCATCAGGCTTTTCAGAATTACTAACATAATTATTAACTTAAAAGTTTGAGTAATACTTTGAAAAGGACGAAAAAAAAAAAAAAAAAAAAATCGGGTGGGACGTTTGATGGGATATCTTTCCTTATCACCACACAACATTATAAAACAATATGAAGCATCAATGAAAGCAATACCTTGGGGATTTGTATTAAATGAAGATCGGTTAAAACTCATAAAAAATGCATGCCAATACATTATTGAACAAGTATCTTAAAACTTTATATACTTTTTTTATGAATTGTTACACAGGCACAAATTACAAAGAATTGGCTTAATTTTAAAACAGATGTAATATCACATCGTTAATTTGCAAATGTAGTTAAGTCAGGTGTTACAAAAATCAGCAATTTTCCCATGTGACAGATTCAGTTATTAAGATTACCAAGTTTCTCATGTGACAGATTCAGTTATCAAGGTTAGCAAGTTTCTCATGTGACACATTCAGCTATTAAGAATAGCAAGTTTCTCATGTGACAGATTCAATAATCAATGATGGGAATTTTCTCATCTGACAGATTCAATTGTTAAGGATAACAAATTTCTCATGTGACATTTTGAATTATTAAGTATACCTTTCTCATGTGACAGATTCAGTTATTACAGATAACTTTCTCATGTGACAGATTCAATTATTACAGATAACAACTTTTTCATGCGATAGGTTCAATTGTTAAGGATATAAAGTTTCTCATGTGACAGATTCAATTGTTAAGGATAACAAGTTTTTCATGTGACAGATTGAATTGCTAACCTAACAGACACAAAATAGTTGAAGAAAAAGCTCCATAACTGAGTAACATAATTATTATTCGAAGTAACATTTACTAAAAATAAGAAAAGATGAGATTATATAACTAATACAAGGATTTGTTTTCTGGTTCACGACGGAAAACAGAAAATTAAAACCTTGCTAACAAAGTTAGTTAAAAAAAGTCGTGCTGCGGCCTCCACCTTCCTCGGTAAGCGTGTAAGATTTTCCACTCACACATAAGTTGTAAATGTTATATTCCTAATTTACGTGAAGAGGTTTTCATAATTAATAATCATACTTAGTACTGCTTATATACTAACAACAGGGATCTAATAAAAAGCACACAAATTAAACATGTTCTTATACTCTCAGTTATAAGTGGAAACAAAATAATCGAACAAAAGTTTATCCTAAATTCAATACACCAAATGAATTGAAACGTGCTAAACTCTATGGTCAAATAGAGCCTTGTTTTGCAAACGAAAATAAAGATATATATGCTATATTTCAAAAATGTCAATACACAAAGGTCATTTTCTGTACAGTATAAAGAGTGTGCAGGATTCACTACCAGGAATCGGCAGACTTTTTGATTAAATTCTGCATGTACTTTTTTTATGTCAAGTCGAGATGCAAAGAAGGTATTTGGTCAGTACAGCATCATGACCCTTCAAGAGCATTATTCTTATTTCTGAGAGGGAATTACTCACAAACACTATGGACTTAATTTTAAAAGTGTCGTACTGAGTAACGAAGATCGACAGTATAAGGAACAAAAATTTTAAATAATAATAGCAAAATAAAGATTAAGGCTCTAAGATTTATCCGAGAGATTATGTGCTGATAATTTAACAAAACTTGCAAATGGGATGTGAATTATCATTAAAAAATATGATTAATGAGGATAGTTCGGCAAAAGATGCAGTAGATTAGCGGCTAGGATTTGGTGTAATTTAGATGTGTTTCATGTAAGAATAAAGTGAGTGTTATAGAAAAAAAAACATCTGTTTTAACGAGTTATGCTGCGAAAGATGTGAAACCTCTTCAAAGAGATTGTACAGATTAAAAGTACTGGAATATTATGTTAGCAACAATAACTAATGAGCAGTCTTCAGGAAAGAGCTCGTCCCTTTGTCCACTCTTCCCTCGGAAGACTTTTGAACTGAGGTAAAAAAATATATATATATATATGTTTGAGGCGTCAGACAGAAGGACTTTCATCTGCACTTTGATGTGCTTGAACAGATGAAGATAGAATTGCGTCTTGTTGCACATCAGTAAGTATACTTCATATGTGCACCATGCATAATCATACAACTTCAATACAAGAGCCTCGGTATTTAAAAAAAAATGGTTATTGCAGGCTATACTGAAGTACATATAACTCGAACATGTATGCCTCGAAGTTCGTGTACAATTAATCCCTTCACCATGTTCCGA